>NC_141019.1:25362662-25632876 GCF_052327205.1 Somniosus microcephalus | reverse complement strand
CACCCCACACACACACACCCCACACACACACCCCCCACACACACACCCCACACACACACCCCACACACACACCCCACCACACCCCACCCACACCCACACCCACACACACACCCCACACCACACACCCCACACACACCCCACACACACACCCCACACCCCCCCACACACACCCCACACACACACCCCACACACACACCCCACACACACACACCCCCCACACACACACCCCACACACACACCCCACACACACCCACCCCCACCCCACACACACCCCACACACACCCCACACACACCCCCACACACACACCCCACACACACACCCCCACACACACCCCACCCACACACCCCACACCCACACCCCACACACACCCCACACACACACCCCCCACACACCCACACCCCACACCCCACACACCACACCCCACACCCCACACACCCCCCACACACCACCCACACACACACCCCCCCACACACACCACCCCACACACACACCCCACACACACACCCCCACACACACCCACCCCACACCCCACACCCCACACCCACACCCCACACACACACCCCACACACACACCCCCACACCCCCCCCACACACCCCCCACACACACCCCCCCACACCCCCACACCCCCACCACACACCCCCCACACACCCACACCCACCCCACACACCCCCACACACACCCCAACACACACCACACACACCCCACCACACCCACACCCCCCCACACACACCCCCACACACCCACACACCCCCACACACCCCCCACACACACCCCCCACACACACCCCCACACACACCCCACACACACCCCCACCCCCCCCCACACACACCCCACCCCCACACACACACCCCCACACACACCCCCACACACCCCCACACACACACCCCCACACACACACCCCCACACCACACACCCCCACACACCACCCCACACACACACCCCACACACACACCCCACACACACACCCCACACACACCCCCCACACACACACCCCCACACACCCACACACCCCCACACACACCCCCCACACACCACCCCACACACACCCCCCCACACACACCCCACACACACACCCCCACACACACCCCACCCACCCCCCCACACACACACCCCCACACACACCCCCCACACACACACCCCCCACACACCACCCCCCACACACACCCCCACACACACACCCCCACACACACCCCCCCACACACACCCCCCACACCCCACACACACCCCCCACACACACCACCCCACACACACACCCCACACACACACCCCACACACACACCCCACACACACACCCCCCACCCACACACCCCACACACACACCCCACACACACACCCCCACACACACACCCCACACACACACCCCCACACACACACCCCACACACACCCCACACACACACCCCACACACACACCCCACCACCCACACACACCACCCCACACACACACCCCACACACACACCCCACACACACACACCCCACACACACACACCCCACACACACACCCCCACACACACACACCCCACACACACACCCCCACACACACACCCCACACACACACCCCCACACACACACACACCCCACACACACACCCCACACACCCCCACACACACACCCCACACACACACCCACACACACACACACCCCACACACACACCCCACACACACACCCCCACACACACACCCCACACACACACCCCCACACACACACCCCACACACACACCCCACACACACCCCCCACACACACCCCCCCACACACACACCCCACACACACCCCCCACACACACCCCACACCCCCACACACACACCCCACACACACACCCCACACACACCCCACACACACACACCCCACACACACACCCCACACACACACCCCCCACACACACCCCACACCCCCCCACACACACCCCACACACACACCCCACACACACACCCCCACACACACACACCCCACACACACACCCACACACACACCCCACACACACACACCCCACACACACACCCCACACACACACCCCACACACACACACCCCCCACACACACACCCCACACACACACCCCACACACACACCCCACACACACACCCCACACACACACCCCACACACACCCCCACACACACTCCCCACACACACCCCACACACACACCCCACACACACACCCCACACACACACCCCCACACACACACCCCCCCACACACACACCCCACACACACACCCCACACACACCCCACACACACCCCACACACACACCCCACACAGCACCCCACACACACACACCCCACACACACACCCCACACACACACACCCCACACACACACACCCACACACACACCCCACACACACACCCCACACACACACACCCCACACACACACACCCCACACACACACCCCCCACACACACACCCCACACACACACACCCCACACACACACACCACACACACACCCACACACACACACACCCCACACACACACCCCCACACACACACCCCCCCACACACACCCCCCACACACACACCCCACACACACACACCCCACACACACACACCACACACACACCCCACACACACACACCCCACACACACACCCCCCACACACACACCCCACACACACACACCACACACACACCCCACACACACACCCCACACACACACACCCCACACACACACCCCACACACACACACCACACACACACCCCCACACACACACCCCACACACACACACCCCCACACACACACCCCACACACACACCCCACACACACACCCCACACACACACACAAGAGAAGAAATAGAATGACCTGTACAGTACTTAAATGGAAAACTGGAGGTGGTTAAATGGCAGGAATGAATTCATAGGAGCCATAATAAGAGAAATTAAAGAAATAAGAGAGATGTGAATAGCTGAGTCTGTGGGGATAAGGCAGGTAGAAGTGGAAGCTAAAACACTAGCAAAGCAGAACAGGTCTCAGTAGCCTAGGAGAAGTACAGGCCATCACCAAGGGTACCAATCGCTCCTTCAGTGATCTGACCGAGGGTGCCCACCCCCAGCTCCCACCCGCCCTGCCCCGCCCAGAAATGCCCACAAATCTACAGAACATCGCCAACATCGGCTGCCGTAAGTAAGTCGGCGCAATAGTCAAGGTGTGAAGTTACTAAAGTCAATATTAAGGTCAGAGGGCTGTAAAGACAAGCTGCTGTTCCTTGAGTTTTGGTTGACTTTCATTGGAACAGTAGAGAAGGCCAAAGGTGGAGAGGTCAGAGTGAGAGTGGGATGAAGGATTCAAGTGGCAAGTGACCGGGAGCTCAGGGTTAGGGACAGGAGGGGAAGTCTTCGGCAAAGCGATCATCTAATCGGTGTTTGGTGTTGCAAAGGTAAAGGAGTCTGCACCGCGAACAGGTCCGCCATAAATAGGTTCCCTGTAGAACAAGCTCCAGTCAAAATATTCCCGACCAGGACTGTGCAATTGTAACATTTGCTCAGACTGGCAGTAGGGTAGGGATATTAAAAAAAAATCATTGTTTGGGATGTGGGCGTCGCTGGCAATGCCAGCATTTATTGCCCATCCCTAGTTGCCCTTGAGAAGGTGAGCCGCCTTCTTGAACCGCTGCAGTCCGTGTGGTGAAGGTGCTCCCACAGTGCTGTTAGGGAGGGAGTTCCAGGATTTTGACCCAGCGACGATGAAGGATCGGCCGATATACTTCCAAGTCAGGATGGTGTGTGACTTGGAGGGGAACTTGGAGGTGGTGGTGTGCCCATGCGCCTGCTCCCCTTGTCCTTCTAGGTGGATCCCTTTCTTGCAATTGGAGAGACTAAAAGGTACCCTCCCTCAGATCTTCAGGTGGGAAATCCTGATGCTCTGCTTGTCCTCCCCACAGAAGCAAGTTTGTGGGATTGTTTAATAAACAATCTATATCCGACAGCAGCTGTGTGCTGTGCGCCACGATTACGGTACAGTGGTGTAGTGGTTATGTTACTGTACTAGTAATCCAGAGAACAGGAATTCAGAATCCCACCATGGCAGTTTAAGAATTGGAACACAGTTTTTTTTAAATTCTGGAAATAAAAGCCTGGTATCAGTAAAAGTGACCATGAAGCTGCCGGATTGCCGTACAAACCCAACTGGCTCACTAATGTGCTTTAGGGAAGGAAACCTGCTGTCCTTACCCGGTCTGGCCTTATATGTGACTCCAGGCCCCACACCAACATGGCTGACTCTTAACTGCCCCTCGGAAGTGGCCAATCAGTTGCAGCAAACTGCTGAACTGCAGCGGTTCAAGATGAAGGCCCACCGCCATCTTCTCAAGGGCAACCCGGGATGGACACTAAATGCCGGCCTTGCCAGCGATGCCCACATCCCGAGAATGAATGTATCGCAAATTCGGAATCTTGGATGAAGCTGGTCCTAACTTTCTGGCGAAATCTTCACAACATGTCACCACACAGAGGGGCCAATGAACCCAAGTACAAACCTACAAAAAAAAACCCGGTCCCCCCAACTGCACCAACGTGGCAATTGCATTTCAACTTTTCCACACTAGGCAGCTTGAAGCCTAGCCAATAGATTGTAAGTCAGAAATTAGCAACATACAAATTGCTTTTGATCAATTTGTGTGCTGAAATTTTACAATGGGCTTTATTTTATGAGGTTGCCATTAATCATTTTCCACATTCCACCCCTCCCCATGCAATCTAGCCGAGTTAACTGAGTATTCTTAGACTATCAGTAACCTATCACACCACAATGAGGGTAGAAAACTTCATCTCAACACATCATTGATGCAAAATGAAAAGCATATTAGTGTGCAGACTGACGAGTTAATTTTTAATAGGACCCTCAATGACTAACCAAAGTTCAAATATTATGCAGCTTGACAATGTCAACCCTTGCCAAACCACAAATGGCAAAATATTAACTCAAGTCTGCTCCTTTTAAGTTCGTACAGAAACAATAGCCTTTCTTCCTGACCTACTTCAAATCATTTAAATTATTTAAAAAAACACACACAGTGAAAAGTAAGTGAAAATCTAATCTCAAAAAAGTAAACCTGTTAGGTGGTTCAGTGACTCAAACCTGTTTTGCCCTCTTTCCTGGATTATACAGCACCTTTATTGGCCTGTACTCAACTCAAGTAACCATTTAATACCCTGTTATTCAGTGCAGTTCCTATTTCCCATCACCCTATTTGGGTCTTCTCACGCGATGCTTTGGGCTCAGAGTAAAGTACTTCCTATGAAAACAATATGGAAATAGAAGTCAAAGTATCTCAATGTGCACCAGGCCTTCTGAGTGATTGAAGTGCTGCCAAGCCTCATCATTTTGTTAACCATTTACTGGTTTTGCATTAGAAAAAGGAAGAGGTAGAAGGGTGGGGTGAAGGGTGATGGAGGGTTCTTCTATCCTGCTGAATTGCACCCTTCAGAACAATAGTGCAAAACCAATAAATTGTTCACATATTTGTGAGTGTTGGCAATGTTCTGATTGAAGTGTTCGCTTCATAGGGTTGTGGTGGTGCTTTGCGGAGGCCTGTTCAATCTCTGATGGTAGCCTTATGGGCACATGCCCAAGCACCTTACAGTCTAGTGTATCGCTGAAATCCTTGGTGGTGCAACAACATCATGTATAAGAGTCCCTAATGGAGGCCAGTTCCTAGAGGCTGTTCTCCTCTCAGGAACTGCTCTGTGAAAATTGGACTAGCCCCCTCGCCTCTGAGTCAGAAGGTTGTGGGTTCAAGTCCCACTCCAGAGACTTGAGAACGTAATCCAGGTTGACACTTCACGTGTAGTACTGAGGGAGAGCTGCACTGTCGGAGGTGCCGTCTTTCAGATGAGACGTTAAACTGAGGCCCCGTCTGCTCTCTCAGGTGGACGCAAAGATCCCACGGCCACTATTTCGAAGACGAGCAGGGGAGTTCTCCCCGGTGTCCTGGCCAATATTTTTCCCTCAACCAACATCACTAAAAACAGATTATCTGGTCATTATCTCATTGTTGTTTGTGGGAGCTTGCTGTGCGCAAATTGGCTGCCGCGTTTCCTACATTACAACCGTGACAACACTTCAAAAAGTACTTCATTGGCTGTAAAGCGCCTTGGGACGAACTGAGATAGTGAAGGGTGAAAGAGATTCTGAACTGTTTCAAGGTGCAAGCATTTTCTTTTTTTTTAAATCTTTACATTTACATGAGACAGCTAATTCAGTTGGAAACACTTTGGATCAAAACACTGCATATTTCTGTTAGCTGAAAGTTAGTCTTTAAGCAGTTAAAGGCCTTCACCATTTTTCTGTCTTGTGTAACAGATGCAAGATTGTGAAAACACGGGGACATTCAGCACCGCTCAGCCATTTTGAGTCCAGTGTTTCTGAACTGTCTCAAGCGCATAATTCCAGTTACTTCTTTCAAACCGTTCAAAGAAACTGAAGTTCTGAAAGTTCCAGCAGACATCAGACCAGCCATCTTGACAGACACACCCTGCATCATCCCGATTATGACAACCATCAATCTTTGTCTTGGAGGGACAGAAAGAAGGCACCACAGGTGATTCCTGTTGATCAACTTTTATTCAACTCTCTGTTCAGGCAGTGCTTCGGCCCCGTTGATAGATTTCATCATTTGGGTTGGTAAATGGCCGACACGCCGTGATAACTTTGCAGTGTTGAAACACAGTGAATGGCGGGACCTCTCCATATCTCGTTGCTGCGCTAATAAGAGTACAAAGGAATGTTTCATGTGCAAGGCTAAGTTTGTCCAGGAACCATTTTCAGAATGACAAATTGCTTCGTCATAGTGTACAGCAATAAATTATAATCCTGTGCACTGAGGAGTGACAATTGCAACACTTTCCAGCAAGCTCTTTATTGTGAATTATAGTTGTACAATAATCAGTAACGCTGGTCAATGAGGACGGATTACTGAGGGCCTCTGGATTTTGGTTGTTTTAAGAACAGTCAGTGTTAAGTTTTGAAAATTTATGAGTTTGGGAATTTGTTTTTGGCATCATATGACCTTGCTGTGCGCAAATTGGCTGCCGCGTTTCCTACATTACAACAGTGACTATACTTCTAAAAGTACTTCATTGGCTGTAAAGAGATTTGGGACGTCCGGTGGTCGTGCAAGGCGCTATAGAAATGCACGTTCTTTCCTTCTTTCCAAGTTAGCATCCGGAATTTCCAATGTGTGCTGAAACAAGCAAGGCTCCCCACCAGGAGCATGGCGGTGGAAAAATATCCCTCGACGGTTGAAATCCGTTTGGAATCCATCATTTTACCAGGTGGAAGTGGCAGAAGTTGGATTGCTGCAATGACTCCATTTTCCAATCTAACCACAAAAACAACTCGCAGTCATGTTAGCACTTATCAAGTCCTTAGGACAGGCCAAAGCACATCATAACCACTGAGGTACTTTTGAAGGTAAGCACGGCAGCCAATTTGCACACAGCAAGATCCCATATGCAGCAAATGAGATAAATGACAAATGAATGTGTTCTTGGCGGCATTTTGTTGAGGGAGGAATGTTGGCCAGGGCTCCGGGAGAATTCCTTGCTCTTCTCTGGATAGTGTGCCAGATGCACTTGACTTTGCTGCCCTCAGACGTAAGTGCAGAAGGGATATGTTGATGGGGTGAGATAAAGAGGGCTGGGAGGAGGCTCGCGTGGAGCATAAACACCAGCGTGGACCAGTTGGGCCGAATGGCCTGTTTCTGTGTTGTAGATACTTTGTAATACTTTGTAACTGTCCTGGGGGGAAAGGGCAAGGGTGTGGGATGATGGGAGATATGCTGGGAACAAGGATCACTGGGAGCGGAAGTGAGGGAACAGTTTAGCAGGCCAATAGCAGCAGAGGTGTTGTGACAGGTGGAGAGCCAGAGTTGGAATTTTGAACGACTTTTGTGAGGTGGGGTGGGGGTCGGGGGTCGGGGGGTCGGGGGGGACGTGGGGTATGGGGGGTCGGGGGGGGGGTTCTGTTCTCCCAAGAATAAGAACGGCTCTTGAAACAAAACCAAATGGCGTCTTCAGTGGTGAGTGAGCTCATTCACAAGGAATTTTCACATCCACTGCATTTTGCCCGTCTTCTTCCAGCTGAATTATTCTTGATGAATGCACAACTCATTTCCCAAAGTAGGTTCCGTGCACCAGGACTTTACATAAGAGATGGGAATAAGAAAGCTCTGCTGCAATCAACATCTTACCTAAGAAAGGATGTATTTGCCATAGAGGGAGTGCAGCGAAGGTTCACCAGACTGATTCCTGGGATGGCAGGACTGTCGTATGAGGAGAGATTGGGTCGACTAGGCCTGTATTCAACAGCGTTTAGAAGAACGAGAGGGGATCTCATTGAAATGTATAAAATTCTGACAGGGCTAGACAGACTGGATGCAGGGAAGATATTGCCCTGGCTGGGGGGTCTAGAACGAGGGGTCACAGTCTCAGGATACGGGGTAGGACATTTAGGACTGAGATGAGGAGAAATGTCTTCACTCAGAGGGTGGTGAACCTGTGGAATTCTCTACCACAGAAGGCTGTGGAGGCCAATTCATTAAATATATTCAAGAAGGAGATAGATAGATTTCTAGACACAAAAGGCATCAAGGGGTATGGGGAGAGAGCGGGAATATGGTATTGAGATAGAGGATCAGCCATGATCACATTGAATGGCGGAGCAGGCTCGAAGGGCCGAATCCTGCTCCTATGTTTCTATGTTTCTAACATTTTTGATCTTATTGTTGGATTGCTGTAATATCGTTGTCAACTTTCTGTGGCTATAAATTGGACATTAGTACAACTATCTGGGGGATAAATTCGGTATCGCCCCGCTTGGGGCGCTAGTATTGGCTGTACGCAAAGTTTAGCGCCAGGCGCAACTTATCGCCACCTCGAGCAATATTGGGTTGCAGCACCCCTGAAGGTGATTGCGGCGCTAAATCAGGCGCTGCACGGTACTCTTAAGGTGCTAACCCGGCGGCGCTACTCAATTTCTCGGCGGCCGGGCGCAGCGCAGGTGCTGTCAATAATCGATTTCCCCGAGACACGCTGGCGCCGGCCAGCTCTTAAAGGGGCGGGTCAATTAACATCAGCAGCCACACTCTACGCCTTGTAGGCCTCAAAATCGGCAGTGACCTACCTGTGGCGTTCAAAGCTTCCAAGACATGGAGAGGGTCAGGCAGAGAGCGGAGTGCTTTAGCGATGGGGCATTGGATGATCTGGTTGGCGCAGTGGAGTGCCGGCGAGCTGTGCTGTACCCCGAGAATGGCAGGAGGCCTCATCAGAGCGAGTACCGCAGAGCTTGGAGGGATGTTGCCCAAAGAGTCACCTCCAGCAGCGTGGTGCCCAGGACTCCTGTGCAATGCAGGAAGAAGTTCAACGACCTCACTCGGGTCGTTAGGGTGAGTGCCTTTTTCACATTCATCTTCATCCCTCCATCGGCACCTGACTTTATGGCCAGAGGGTGCGCAAAGCCCCAATGGCCATCTGCCAGCCAGCACACATGGCCCTTTCTGGAAAAACACACGCACATTCAGCTCAGTGCATAATGTAAGGGCTATTCTACCATGGGGGGCATGTAATGTCAGCTCAGGGCAGCATGTTTCATCACTTCCCGTCCTTTCTCTTGCAGGCCAAGCTGGCCAGGAACCGTAGGGAGCAGCTTCGTACCGGAGGAGGCCGGCCTCACCTGCAGATACTCACGGACCTGGAGGAACGAGTCCACCAGATTGTTGGAAGCCGGATGAGTGGTCCTGTCACCTCTGGAGCTGCCGATCCCATTGTGCACAGCGATGGTAAGGTCATCACCTTTTTGAGCTCTCTCCTTCCACTTGTTCCCCCCACCAGTATGCTTTTTCACTTTGGACCCAAGTCAGTGCATTGCAGCACTCATGCATCCCTTGCTGCCACCCTGTCCTTTCGCTAAAGCCACTCTTCAACCTCCCTGCTTTCAGATGCTGCATCACCAGCTCGGGAGCCGGGCCCTCAAGCTGCCACTGCCACTGACTCCGGAGGCGACGAGCAGGAGGAAGCCGGACCATCCCTACCACCCTCAGGCGAGCCAGCCCCTCTGCAGACTGGGGAGACTACTTCCCTGGAGGGGAGCGGGGGTGGGGGGTGGGGGGGAGTGCTCTGAGGAGGAACCAGTTCCAGTAACCAGCAGGCTGCAGCAACGCAAGGGGGGTAGGGAAGCTCGGGGGCCGTCTCCCCGGAGGGCGAGTCAGGCCGCGAGTGCTGCTGCACAGAGCGCAGAAGAGGTGCGTGCCCTCGCAGAAATGAGCGCCCAGGCTGGGCTGAGGCACACTGAGCTCATGGCTGCAGTGGCAAGGATGCCTGAATCCATCAAGACACTGGCAAGGAGTGTCCAAGACTTTGGCGCAGCACAGGCCTGCAGCGGGTAGTCAAAACTGCCCAACGCATTACCGGCACCCAGCTACCGACCATAGAGCACATATACCAGAAACGCTGTTTACAGAGGTCACGGACCATCATCAAAGACCCTACCCACCCCAGCCACAGTCTGTTCGCCCTCCTGCCATCTGGGAGACGCTACAGATGCATTCGCACCCGAACGACCAGATTTAGGAACAGCTTCTTTCCCAGGGCTGTCATCCTACTGAACTCCACAAATAAACTCTAAAGCCTGCACATCTGCCAATGCACTTTATTATGGTTATGTTAATGTATTACAAGCCAAATGAATGTTGAATGTTTAAATGTCTTAATCTAAATGTACACTCTCGGGAGCCGCAAGCCTACATTTCGTTGTAATGCACTTGTGCACTAACAATGACAGTAAAGTTGATTGATTGGCAAGGAGTCTCCAAGACTTCGGCACAGCACAGGCAAGGAGTGCGCAGGACTTCGGGACAGCACTGGAAAGGACTGTCCAGGGCCTCAGGACAGCACTGGAAAGGACTGTCCAGGGCTTCACCGAAGAACTGGCACCTGCCACGCAACTGCTGAGTGCTGCCACGCAGTCACTCGCTGGCCTAATGCAGACGCAGATTGAGGCCACGCGACCACTGACTGCTGCCACCCTCGCTGGATCAGGCAGGATTACCCGGGGCCCTTGCAGCACCACAGCAGGCCAGCAATCTGTGGACCATCCGTTTGCTGCGCATGCTGCGGTGCTGCCCCGTCAGAGTGCCAGTGTGTCGGCCGACCAGGGAGCTGCTGTCCGCTCTCAGGATGACAGCATTCCTGATGCCACCGCTGGCACGTCTCCACTGCAGCTGCCACCACCTGCAGGACAGACTGCTTCCACCCATGCACAGATGTAGCAGTCAGCAGCCGGGCCCTCCAGGCCCAGAGGTCATCCAGACCATCCCTCAGGGGCATCTGCGCTTTCGGACAGTCAGCAGACCTCCCCCAGCCTTGCTGCAGCCACTGGGGTCCCATTACGGAGGAGCTGCAGGGAGGGAAGGGGCCGTTCTCGCAAGAGAAGCAGATCACCATCAAGGGGGAAAGAGTAGAAGGTGCTGCTGAAACGTCTTATTTGTAGAAATCAAGGCCGAGGATGCTGGTCTGAATGTTAGTTATGTTCTGGACAGTCTCCTGGGTGTGCGAGTCACTTATGTGTCAGTGTGTTAGTTTTGCTTTCAGTTGCCATTGCTTTGTCTTGTTGGAAGGAAGCACATTTTGTACAATAAAAAACTTTCTTTATTCACAATGGCCATGTCTGCTATTTACATGCATTTTGCCCTTCACAGGCTTTGGAGTATCAGAACGGTTCCATTCGTCTTCTTGGAATGTCAGCATGCATTCCGTGAGGGGGCCTAGAAGCGACTTCTGATCAGCCTCTGACGGACGGCCCTTCCAGTTTGTGCCTCCCTCCCATCATGGTCCTGCTCCTCCTCCTCCTCCTCCTCCTCTGCTGGTGCTTCAATGTCTGGTGGCATTGGCTGGGTCCGTAGGGTAGCGAGGTTATGCAGCATGCAACATACAACCACGAAGTGGGAGACTCGCTCAGGTGAGTACTGCAGGGCTCCTCCGGAATGGTCCAGACAGCGGAACCGCTGCTTCAGCACGCCGATTGTGTGCTCCACAATGTTCCTCGTCGCCTGATGGCTCGCATTGTAGCGTTCTTCAGCAGGGGTGCTGGGCGAACGGAGCGGGGTCATCAGCCACGGGCACAGAGGATAGCCCTTGTCCCCGAGAAGCCAGCCTCCTGGGTGAGCCGGGGCCTTGAAAAGGTCTGCAACAGAAGTCTGGCGCAGGATGAAGGCGGCGTGGCTGCTGCCTGGGAACTGCGCATTCACTGCGAGGATCAGCTGTCGGTGGTCACAGACCAGTTGCACATTCAAGGAATGGAACCCCTTGCGGTTGCGGAACTCCTCAGGATTCAATACAGGCGCCCGCAAAGCCACGTGCGTGCAGTCAATGGCACCCTGCACCATGGGGAAGTCCGCTATTGCTGCGAAGCCCTCTGCGCGCTCCAGCTGCTTGTCCGGGGTCATTGGGAAGGAGATGTACTGCCGCCTCCTTTTAAACAGGGCATCAGTCACTTGACGGATGCAGCAATGCACCGCAAACTGCGAGATGTTGGCTATGTCCCCTGTTGCGGCCAGAAAGGAGCCGCTTGCGTAGAAATTTAGGGCAACAGTCATCTTCACAGCCACCGACAGAGATGTCCTGCACCTTATCTGAGGCTGCAGATCTGGCTGAAGCAGGTGGCACAGCTCAGTCACCACCTCCTTTCTAAAGCGCAGCCTTCTGATGCACTGCTCCTCCGACATGTTCATGTAGGAAAACTGCTGTCGGAAAACCCTGGCAGCGTAAGGTCTGGTGTGGCAACGTCTGTTGGCCCTCCTCCGTCTGGCCATGCCTGCCCCTCTCTCCCTGCGTCTCTGTGCCCTTTCCAGATGATTTAGCAGCAGGACGTTCCCCTCCAATGCAGCCCCCATAATAAGTGCGCACAGAAAGTCTCCCCGTTTGATATGCTCACCAACAGCAAGGTGATGGTTAGAAGGCTGAAGTTCTTCTGCCAGCACTGGCTCAGTGGTGAAATGGCTCTCAGTGTGCAGCTCAGCAACTCTCTCTAACTCTCGAAGAAGTTGTGCTCCAAAAATGGCTGCCGCATTTATACCACAGCAGTCCCCTTTAAAGAACGCCCCTCCAGCCCCACAGCGACTGGGGAACTTTCCAGGTAAGCTGTCCTTATTAGCGCCAGGCGGAACGGAGGGGCGCGCCACTGAATTTCCGGTCCGGGGCGCCCAAAAGGCGTTGCACACTGAAATGACGTCATGATCTGCCTGCGCCTGCGAGCAGGCGCTAAAGTTTAGCGCCGGCGCAAAATGTCCGCTCAATATGGGAGGAGGCGCAGGGTTCGCTGCGCCCGGGCGCTAGTTGGTTACCGCCCTACTTCTCGGCCTCTTTAGGCGCTAATGGGTGGCGCAACAAACCGAATTTCTCCCCCTCTGTGTTCATTGGAACACAATCGAACAGCTACAAGGGCCTCCCACAAATTACTTGTAGTCTCAATTTATTTTTACAGTGACCCAAGAGAAGGTTTTTTAGTGCATTATGTGGACTGAAATAGTAAACCCGAGAGCTTCTACCAACAACTTTTATTTATATAGCACCTTTGCTGTAAGAAAGCTCCTCACAGGAGGGTAGCCAGACAAAAAATTGACACCGTGCCACAAAAGGAGACATTAGTGTTAAGTCTGTGAGTTGTTCAAGTAATTAATACTGAGACTTAATCAGTAACAATAAAACAGGTCTTTACTGGTTGGAGGTAGGGACTACACGTAGCTCTTTACTTCATGCCCACAGGCGGGAACTGAGGGGGATCAGTACCCACAGTACTATTTATACCCCTATGGCCAGGAGTGGTACTGCGTATCACTACGCCCAACAAGTAGTGCAGTCCTGTCCATAGGTTCAAAGTAGCACACATATTACATACACAACATTCCTCCCTTCCTAGCTTTACAGTCATCTCCCCATTTAACATAACGTAATAACATATATACATATATAACTTCAGGTTTACATAACAGAATAACATAGATACATAGATAACTTCATGTCAAAACAGATCACAGATTCAGTCTCTGCGGAAAACAGTTCACAGATTCAATCTCTGTGGTGGAGTCGGTTCACGTTGCTGGAGTGACTCATTCAATAGTCCTTCCATGGATTTAACAGTTTGAACTTCCGAACTGAATTGGCTCCGTTCGGAGGGACCACGTGTGTGATCTGGTAGAGGTAATAATGGTTCAGATGGGTCATCTTCTGTTTCGACTTTTCCTTTTTTGCTTCTTGGAGACTCTCTGGGCTCCACTGTCAGCTGCCAGCTGCATGCGCAGTTCCTCCTTCTCTCCCTCCTTTTTCCGTAGTAGAGCCACCTTCTCCCGATGTTCCGTAGACTTTCGGTGCTCCTCCATGATTTCTGTATGGTGGGAGTCGAAGTTACAAGTTGGGCAGGACAGGACATAGTAATATTCGGTGTCGTCCTGATCTAGGCCAGCGAGAGGGTCTTCTATTTCCTCCATACCCAGCTGGGCGTTAGCCAGCTTTTGTTCCAAGTCCAGACATCTTTCCTGAAGAGACTTCTTCATGCGTACCTCTTCATCCAGCTTTTTCTGGGCTTTCAGCAAGTCGTTTACTAATGACCTCATTTGAGATTTTACTACTTCAACTTCTTTTGGAGATTGATTGCTCGGACTATTCAATCCCTCTACCGGAGCAGCTATTTCAGCGGTCTGTTGTTCTACGTTGACGTGAGTCAGCGTACTTTTGGCATCCAAGGGCTGCTCTGTTGCAGTCATCTCAGTCTGTGTTGCCACCTCAGCTCTTCCAATAACCTTTGAGAGCTTCGAACCCCTTTCGTTTGAATATTGAAGTTCGTGTTCAAGTTTTTCCCATTTCAGAGTCCTGTCCTTCAGCATATGCAGGAGTTGGCTGACCGCTAACTCCTCTGACATCAGACGTTTTGTGTGCTCCTGCTCCATTTTCTCCATCAGCTGCTTCTGTTGTCTTTCCATATTCTCCAACTCTATATCAAAGAACTCTTTCGTTGCATTCAACTCTTGCTCAAAACGGCGAAGCATTTGTTCTAATTGCTGTTCTAGTTTGAAATGGAGTTGAGTTCGAGCCCGGTGTCCCTCAGAAATGGGCACATCAGTAGACTTGCCAGACTCAGAATCCACAGTTAAACTATGTTGTTGTTGTTCAGTGGAATTCTGTGCTGAAACTTTGTCTTTTGCACCTGAGTTGGGCTTACCATCATCCGTTCCAGAGTCTGGGCCGACTATCTTCACCGAGTTCTCACTCGTTATTGTTTGTAGGAAATGCCAGTCCATATTCATTTTCCTAATCCACTCCCGTCCTAGTAGTGGAGAACCTCCTTCAGATATCACATATAAGTCCATTATTTGACTGTCTTCGCCCTTGTGGACCACTGCAACCTCTATTTTCCCGATGGGGTACACTCTTTGCCCCGTGTATGTTTCCAATATAATCCCCGTATCCTGTAGGGGAATATGTTGGAATAACTTTCCGTAATCTTTCTTATTTATGACCGTCAATGCCGATCCAGTGTCCAATTCCAGTTTTACTTGGACTCCTTCTATCTGAAGAGTGACCCAAATTGTCTGGAGGTCTGCACCCTTACCAGCGTTGAGTACTCTTAAGCTAGCCAGTTCATTACAGCTTAAGCTAGCCAGTTCATTACTGCTAGCGTCTGAATCGGACTCCTGTTCGGTCACCTTGTGTACCTTTGCGTATTTTCCTTGCGGTGACTTCTTGTTGCTGGTCTTCTTCCCTGACCTGCATACTCTAGCTATATGTCCAAGCCTACCACAAGTTCTACATTCTTGGTTTTTAAACCAACACTGGTTCTGATCATGCGTTGTCTTTCCACAACGATAACATTTGCCAGAACTCACACCCAATTTGTGTGCACTGAGCTCCGGTGACCGTAGCTGCATTACTGCCGTGCCTCTCGCTGCGGCTTCGTGTGCTGCTGCCATAGTGACCGCCTTCTCAAGCGTCAGCTCATTCTCCTCGAGCAGTCGCTGTTGTGTATCCTGTTTAAATAAACCACACACAAATTTGTCTCGAAGTGCCTCTGTCAGTCCCGTTCCAAACTGGCAATATTTCGCTAATTTACGCAATTCCAGCAAATAATCAGCATTGCTTTCATGCTGTAGCTGCCTTCTGTCGTAAAATTTAAATCGTTCCGCTAGCATCAGCGGCGTGGGGTTTAGATGATCTTTCAGGACAGTAACAATCTCATCGAACGTCTTATCCGCCGGTTCATCTGGTGATAACAGGTGTTTCAATTGCCCGTATGTCTTCGCACCCATTAAATTTAATAATGTTGGAGCTTTATCTTGGTCACGAATTTTATTGGCCTTACAATAATTTTTTACTCTTTCAACATATATGGCCCAATCTTCGAGGTCACTATCAAAGGTGCTAATATTCCCGTGTTTAGGCATTGTAGATTTGCAATTTCTCAGACTTTTTTTTTTTTTTTACTGCTATCCAAGATGGCGGCTTCCCGCTCTTGCCGTCGTCCTCCGCCCACAAAATGGCGGTTTTCCCGCGCTTGGCGGTCTTCACCCGTCCCCCGACGCCGTCTCCCTTCAGCCCTCGAGTGCGGCCCTTATCTTCACCGCGATCGCCCGAGTGCTGCCCTTATCAGCGGATGCGATCGCTGGATCGCGAAGCGGCTCTCGGCTCTTATCAGGAGATGCGATCGCTCTGTTGAAACGCCTCCCGCTCGAAGCGGCTCTCGCACCCTATTCCTCCAGCTCCCCCAGCCCCGTTCGTGCGGCCAACGCAGTCGACTGCCTGTCGCGTCGCTGCCCGGCTCAGACAACGGCTTACCCACCACCAAGCTGGAGAAGAAGCTGACGGTCGCCGATGGAGGCTCCGAGGTCAGGATGTCTTCCAGTGGGGTGGAGAGGGTGGAAACCTCTCTGCAACGTCCTGGCTGTGGACGAAGCTGCCGTGGAGTGACTGCCGCAGGGTCCGAATCAGACTCGTCGCCAGTGTTAAGTCTGTGAGTTGTTCAAGTAATTAATACTGAGACTTAATCAGTAACAATAAAACAGGTCTTTACTGGTTGGAGGTAGGGACTACACGTAGCTCTTTACTTCATGCCCACAGGCGGGAACTGAGGGGGATCAGTACCCACAGTACTATTTATACCCCTATGGCCAGGAGTGGTACTGCGTATCACTACGCCCAACAAGTAGTGCAGTCCTGTCCATAGGTTCAAAGTAGCACACATATTACATACACAACAATTAGGACAGGTGACTAAAAGCTTGGTCAAAGAGGTAGGTTTTAAGGAGGTTCTTAAAGTAGGAGAGAGAGATAGAGAGGCGCAGAGAGGTTTAGGGAGGGATTTCCAGAGCTTAGGGCCTAGGCAGCTGAAAGCACGGCCACCAATGGTGGAGCAAAGGAAGTGGGGGATGTGCAAGAGGCCAGAATTGGAGGAACACAAAGATCTCAGAGGGTTGTAGGGCTGGAGGAGGTTACAGAGATAGGGAGGGTTGTAGGACTGGAGGAGGTTACAGAGATAGGAGGGTTGTAGGGACTGGAGGAGGTTACAGAGATAGGAGGGTTGTAGGGGCTGGAGGAGGTTACAGAGATAGGGAGGGTTGTAGGGGTTGGAGGAGGTTACAGAGATAGGGAGGGTTGTAGGGGCTGGAGGAGGTTACAGAGATAGGGAGGGTTGTAGGGGGCTGGAGGGGGTTAGAGATAGGGAGGGTTTTAGGGGGCTGGAGGAGCTTACAGAGATAGGGAGGGGCGAGGCCATGGAGGGATTTGAACACGAGGATGAGAATTTTAAATTGGAGGTGCTGCTCGACCAGGAGCCAATGTAGGTCAACGAGCACAGGGGTGATGGGTGATTGGGACGTGATTGGTGCGAGTTAGGACACGGGCAGCCGAATTTTGGATGACCTCAAATTTATAATTTTGTTACACATGGTTCGCAAGGCAAATCTTATTCTCCGACCACCATTTATTTGTTGCATGGATTTTTTTTAATGGCTCCGTGGGTAACTAACCAGTGTGGCACTGAGCCATGCAAGACCACAAAGATGCCATGTTCTGTCTTCAGCATGTGCTGAGTTCATCCAAGTCAGCCAGGTTGGCAGTAGGAGCTGCTACAATCAGCAACAGCATCTCTGGGTTAAGGACAGGACAGAACTCAGCCAGGATTCCCATTGTGGGACTGCACATTCAATGATTTGTGTCGGAATCGGACGCGGCTAGAATCAGGCGATGCTTCTACAGTCGATTAGCTGACTCGTAAAGGACAACTACTTGACGAAGATCCTGGAAGGCTGCTGGCATCCAACTAACAACACCGTAGTGAGGAGTCGCCTTCAGTAGAGAAGGGGAGAAAACTGTAAAAAGGGAGAAACTGGGTTTGAAAATTCCACCAGTCAATTAGCCCGAAGCCACTCTCTAGCTTGGAGAATTCCAAAAGCAAAACAACGTGACTGTTTAAAACAGCGATGCGTTGATCCCTCTAGCTCTAATCCTTTATTTGCTTGAATGCACAGGGACGGGTTGTCAAAAGCACTTTGATCCAACACTCCCTTAACTCTGGTGGTGGAGAGCTGGAATTCAGGAGGTGAAAAGTTGACTGTGACTCAAGCTCACCTCTCTGAGGGCGGCTTTGTCTTTAGAGGGTGCGCAGCTTTTAGAACTGGTGGAGAACCCAGACTTGCCTCCCAACGGAAGGTGAAGTGCACCAATGACCGCTATCATTGGAATATCTAAAAAGGAGGAAGAGCATTATACATCTACCCCTCTTCTGTCTCCGTGTTGGTTGAGGGTGTAAGCAGACAACTTCTTTCCAAACTTCTCAACAACACTTGACCACTAAGTATGCCGCGCGACTTTGGGGTGCTTTGTCCTGTTCTAATTTCCCCTCCCTGCCTCATGGAATGCTCCTGACCTGTGCTTTATGCTCCCGACCTTGATAACATGATCTGAGCTCAAGAACTCTCAATGGAAAGAGTCCGTGAAAATTGATTTTTTTAAAATATTCGTTCCTGGGATGTGGGTGTCGCTGGCAAGGCCAGCATTTATTGCCCATCCCTAATCACCCTTGAGAAGGCAGTGGTGAGCCGCCTTCTTGAACCGCTGCAGTCCGTGTGGTGAAGGTGCTCCCACAGTGCTGTTAGGGAGGGAGTTCCAGGATTTTGACCCAGCGACGATGAAGGAACGGCCGATATATGTCCACGTCAGGATGGTGTGTGACTTGGAGGGGAACTTGGAGGTGGTGGTGTTCCCATGCACCTGCTGCCCTTGTCCTTCTAGGTGGAAGAGGTTGCGGGTTTGGGAGGTGCTGCCGAAGAAGCCTTGGCGAGTTGCTGCAGTGCATCTTGTAGATGGTACACACTGCAGCCATGGTATGCTGGTGGTGGAGGGAGTGAATGTTTAAGGTGGTGGATGGGGTGCCAATCAAGCGGGCTGCTTTGTCCTGGATGGTGTCGAGCTTCTTGAGTGTTGTTGGAGCTGCACTCATCCAGGCAAGTGGAGAGTATTCCATCACACTCCTGACTTGTGCCTTGTAGATGGTGGAAAGGCTTTGGGGAGTCAGGAGGTGAGTCACCCGCTGCAGAATACCCAGCCTCTGACCTGCTCTTGTTGCCACAGTATTTATGTGGCGGGTCCAGTTAAGTTTCTGGTCAATGGTGACCCCCAGGATGTTGAGGGTGGTTGCAGTTACAACACTGTTGCAGTTTATTCTCTGCTTTGCCACTGAAGGCCAGTCTTTCACCCACTATGGCCTTACACTGTGCAACTCTCTTCCAAAAAGCCCTCTCCCGTGCTGCCTCTCTCCCTACCTTTGAAAGTCTCCCAATAACCTTTCCCTTCAACCGTCTCCCGCAGTCAAATTCCTTCACTTCCTGCTCAGTGTTCACCTCTGCCGCTTGTAAAACACTTTGAGACAGTATATAGATGTAAGTAAATGTAATTCTCAGCTGTCCCGCTGTGGTTGAGGTGTCCCAACACCAAGGAGCTAGCTCTATCAAAGAGCCAGAACAGACACGCTGGGCCGAATGGCTTCCTTCTGTGCTGTATCATTCTTATGGCTCTATTAGATGAGCAGGAGTGGCATACAAGGCACCCAAAGCAACAAATTAAGCCAATTTTCCCATCCCTCAGATAACCACAAAGTGACCTGACCTGAATTTCAATTTTTCAACACATGGTAGGATATGAGGTATGAATGACAAAGTCTTCACCTGTCGCAATAATTGCGCAAAGAATGAGGTTACCACTTGGCAGATTTTTGAAGGGCACGTAATCCGAGTGAAATGATTTTTTTTAAATGCTTTGAGGTTGGGTTTGCTCTTCAGGTCAGCAGCCCAGACAATGGCTGCATTCACCTTCAAAAAGCAATCATCAACTGGATTGGCAGACAAATCCAGACAACCTCCTAACCAGAATGGCCCTACGTTTCCCTCTGCACTTTGTGCTCTAATACCCTGTGTTTTTCTCTACACTTAATGCTCTAATACCCTATGTTTTTCTCTACACTTTGTGCTCTAATACGCTACGTTTCTCTCTACACTTTGTGCTCTAATACCCTACGTTTCTCTCTACATTTTGTGCTCTAATACCCTGCGTTTCTCTCTACACTTTGTGCTCTAATACCCTGCATTTCCCTCGACACTTTGGGCTCTAATAGCCTGCGTTTCTCTCTACACTTTGTGCTCTAATACGCTACGTTTCTCTCTGCACTTTGTGCTCTAATACCCTGCGTTTTCCTCTACACTTTGTGCTCTAATACCCTGCGTTTCTCTCTACACTTTGGGCTCTAATACCCTGCGTTTCTCTCTACACTTTGTGCTCTAATACCCTGCGTTACTCTCTACACTTTGTGCTCTAATACCCTGCCTTTCACTCTACACTTTGTGCTCTAATACCCTGCATTTCTCTCTACACTTAATGCTCTAATACCCTACATTTCCCTCTACACTTTGTGCTCTAATACCCTGCGTTTCTCTCTACACTTCTTGCTCTAATACCCTGCGTTTCCCTTTACACTTTGTGCTCTCATACCCTGCGTTTCACTCTACACTTTGTGCTCTAATACCCTGCGTTTCTCTCTGCACTTTGTGCTCTAATACGCTACGTTTCACTCTGCACTTTGTGCTCTAATGGCCTCTATCTGCACTGTGGGGATTCTGTGATTCTGTGAAGGAATCTTGGGGGGGAAAAGTTGGTGGCTCCCCTTTTAGAGTGCTAATGTCGCCGGGGCGCTAATTTTAGCGCCCCAAAAACGTTAGCGCCTCTCCACCGGAAATTGAGTTGTAGCGCCCCCTGCAGGCGCCGGAGTGTTAACGTTTCAGGTCAGTGACCCTTCGTCAGTTCTGACAATAGTCAATGACCTGAAACGTTAACTCTGCTTCTCTCTCCGCAGATGTTGCCTGACCCGCTGAGCACTTCCAGCATTTTCTGTTTTTTACTTCTCCAACCCTATTGTGTAAATATTATAAATAACCGTCCCCAACCAGCCTGTTTCATCTCTATCTCTTGTTGACGTGGATTACTGGAACAACTCCTTTTATGGTAAACAAGGCAGTTGACGGGAGGCGATGATCATGTTGGGTGTGCCACGGTTTCCATAGCAATCAGGAATCTGTTTTGCCAGAGGCCATATCAAGGCTATTCACCCTCGGGTGGAGACAACGCCCATATTTGTTTGCGTAAAGTAAATAACTGAACTGGGACTACATCTGTTGCATTGCCAGCCACAGGGATAGCTCCAAGTAGAAGCATAGAAACATGGAAAAATAGGAGCAGGAGTCGGCCATTCGGCCCTTCGAGCCTGGTCCACCATTTAATATGATCTTGGCTGATCCTCTATCTCAATACCATATTCCCGCTCTCTCCCCATACCCCTTGATGCCTTTTGTATCTAGAAATCTATCTATCTCCTTCTTAAATATATTCAGTGACTTGGCCTCCACAGCCTTCTGTGGTAGAGAATTCCACAGGTTCACCACCCTCTGAGTGAAGACATTTCTCCTCCTCTCAGTCCTAAATGTCCTACCCCGTATCCTGAGACTGTGACCCCTCGTTCTAGACCCCCCAGCCAGAGGAAACACCCTCCCTGCATCCAGTCTGTCTAGCCCGGTCAGAATTTTATACGTTTCAATGAGATCCCCTCTCATTCTTTGTGTGACCTTTGAGAAGACGCGGTGGGATTGTACAATATACCTGCTATATAAAAAGAAAGGAACAAAATGTACTGTCGCTTAGGTATTAGTGACACAAACTCCCTGAATGAAGAACGCTGCAGACGTGGTACCACTGAAATAAAAACAGAAAATGCAGGAAATACTCAGCACCAATGTTCCCTCTAAGCTGCACGTGTGCATGGCCGCATAATAATCTGCAAGGTCCCGCGCAGGCCGCTCACAAGCTTTTACACTGTAAGTACCGCGCGGACGCAGAAATTTAAAGGGAATCGCGCACTGAAAGAAACAGGCCGCGCAGAACAAAGCGCAGCTCACACGGAACATTGCTTAGCAGGTCAGGAGAGAGAGACAGAGTCAACGGCCGGAATTTTCCCGCTGCCATGCGGGCGGGTTTGGAGGCGGGCCGGCAGTAAAAGTTGCAGGAAATGGGAGCGCCCTCATCCCGCCTCCTCGCGCCTTTAACCTGGGCGCGTTTGCCAGCGTGTCACACACCTGAACGGCAGAGGCGGGCGACCTGATGAATCTCATTCAATCCTTGTTGTAAGACCCTTTACAGGGATTTTAGCCCGAGCTTTTGAATTTCACTGCATGACCACGGGAATCACGCAGCTCAGGAACCATGTCTGTAAACCTGAGGCGGAAGCTCAGTGGCCATTGAGCGAGGTCATTACTATAGAGCATGGAAATCCCAATAAATACTCCCACATGACACTTGCTTACTTGCCTTTGGGAAGGGCTCTTGCTGAGCCCATTTTGAACACAGATTTAGGTGTCTAGAGTTTGCAAGTCTTTTCCGCAACCTCGGAGGCCACTCTCACCACATTGCTACTAACTATTACACCATTGACAGATTGCTTCTTTGATCTCTGCTTGACCTGCCATCTATTACATCAGCATGGGTGCCGCTTATACTGTCTCACCTTGGTCCTCAGAATTGGACCAGGATGAGCCCCAACACCAGCAGCACCAGGCACACCAGCAGCAGCAGCAACAACACCACCAACCTTCTCCGCAATGACCTGATGCTGCACAGGACAGAGGGCATCAGCGCAGGGCTGCACCGCGCCGGAGGCGAAATCCCCAACACAGGGTATACAGGCAGAGGATGAGCTTCCTCAACATGACTGAGCTACTCTATGGCGCACAGGACCCACCGAGGTGTGCGTATCTGCGCTAGTGCTGGGTGCGCTTGGGTCATAGAAAACATAGAAACATAGAAGATAGGAGCAGGAGTAGGCCATTCGGCCCTTCGAGCCTGCTCCGCCATTCAACGAGATCATGGCTGATCATCCAAACCCTAGCACCCGGTCCCTACACCGACAGCCATCCCACCCAAGCCCTATCCCCGTAACCCCACGTATTTAATCCCCCCTAACACTAAGGGTCAATTTTTTTTTTTTTTTCATGGCCAATCAACCTAACCCGCACATCTTTGGACTGTGGGAGGAAACCGGAGCACCCGGAGGAAACCCACGCAAACACGGGGAGAATGTGCAAACTCCACACAGACACAGTCTGCTGACGGTGCACCCTCAGAGGCTGGAGGTTCCTCTGAGGAGTCTTCTTCCTCCTCCAGCTGGACAATTGGCGGGGGGGGGGGGCCTCTTGATGGACCTGTGTGAAAGTAAAGAGATGATTTAGAAATGTTATATTAAGAATGGGTAACGATCCCATTATGCATATGATGAACATTCATTGGCTGCTGACATCAGTCACCATATGAGTGACTGCTGTATGCCATGTGGCTGTATGAGATGTAATTCGGTCACCCAGTTGTTGAGAGGACCCCTCTCTCCGTCTCCCACCGCCAGAGCTCTGCAACTCTTGAGACCTCCAGGGCCGCCTCCTCTGCTGCAGTCAAAGTGCTGAGGGATGGAGGGCCACTGTCTTCACAAAGGAGGAAACAAATAACCTCCCAGAACATAGGGTCTGATGAAAGGGAGGAACTGAAAGAAATCAGTATTTGTAGGGAAATGGTGTTAAGGAAATTGATGGGATTGAAGGCCGATAAATCCCCAGGGCCTGATAATCTACATCCCAGGGTACTTAAGGAAGTGGCCCTAGAAATAGTAGATGCATTGCTGGTCATCTTCCAACATTCGATGGAATCTGGAACAGTACCCGTGGATTGGAGGGTAGCTAATGTAACCCCACTATTCAAAAAAGGTGGTAGAGAGAAAACGGGGAATTACAGACCGGTGAGCCTGACATCAGTAGTGGGGAAAATGCTAGAGTCCATTATAAATGGTTTAATAGCAGAGCACTTGGAAAACAGTGACAGGATCGGACAAAGTCAACATGGATTTACAAAGGGTAAATCGTGCTTGACTAATCTACTGGAATTTTTTGAGGATGTAACTGGTAAAATAGATAAGGGAGAACCAGTAGATGTGGTGTATTTGGACTTTCAGAAGGCTTTCGATAAGGTCCCGCATAAGAGATTAGCGTGTAAAGTTAAGGCACATGGGATTGGGGGCAAGGTACTGACTTGGATAGAGAACTGGTTGGCAGACAGAAAGCAAAGAGTTGGAATAAATGGGTCTTTTTCCGAGTGGCAGGCAGTGACTAGTGGGATACCGCAGGGATCGGTCCTTGGACCCCAGCTATTCACAATATATATTAATGATCTGGACAAGGGAACTAGATGTAATATCTCCAAATTTGCAGACGACACAAAGCTGGGTGGGCGTGTGTGCTGTGAGGAGGATGCTGAGAAACTCCAGGATGATTTGGACAGGTTGGGTGATTGGGCAGAAGCATGGCAGATGCAATGTAACGTGGATAAATGTGAGGTTATCCACTTTGGTAGCAAAAACAGGAAGGCAGATTATTATCTGAATGGCAATAGATTGGGAGAAGGGGAAGTGCAACGAGACCTGGGTGTCCTTGTGCACCAGTCGCTGAAGGTAAGCATGCAGGTGCAGCAGATGGTTAAGAAGGCAAATGGTATTTTGGCTTTTGTAGCGAGAGGGTTTGAGTACAGGAACAAGGATGTCTTGCTGCAGTTGTACAGGGCCTTGGTGAGACCACATCTTGAGTATTGTATGCAGTTTTGGTCGCCTTATCTGAGGAAGGATGTTCTTGCCATGGAAGGAGTTCAGCGAAGATTCACCAGGCTGATACCTGGGATGGCAGGAATGACGTATGAGGAGAGATTGGATCGATTGGGCTTGTACTCGCTGGAGTTTAGAAAAATGAGAGGGGATCTCATTGAAACTTATAAAATTCTAACAGGACTAGACAGACTAGATGCTGGAAGGATGTTCCCGATGGTCGGGGAGTCCAGAACCAGGGGTCACAGTCTAAGGATAAGGGGTAGGCCATTTAGGACAGAAATGAGGAGGAATTTCTTCACCCAGAGAGTGGTGAACCTGTGGAATTCTCTGCTTCTTCTGCTTCACCCTCCAGACTTAACCTTCTCCTTCTCCTTCTTCTGCTTCTTCTGCTTCACCCTCCAGACTTCTCCTTCTCCTTCTTCAAGAAGGAGTTGGATATATTTCTCAAGGCTAAAGGGATCAAGGGGTATGGGGAGAAGGCAGGGACAGGGTACTGAATTTGGATGATCAGCCATGATCACATTGAATGGCGGAGCAGGCTCGAGGGGCCAAATGGCCTACTCATGCTCCTATCTTCTATGTTTCTATGAGGGCTGGTTAGTCAGATGGGGATGTGAGTATGTACATAGAGAGGGAGGGATGGGTGGCCGTGCAAGGTGTGTTGGTGTGAGGAATGATGTGCAGGAGGATTGGGAAGGCAGAGTGATGGGGATGTGGTGACAGGTACAGCAGGATGAGGGTGGCTTTGCACTCACCTTTCCTGACCTCATCAGATCATTGAAGCGTTTCCGGCACTGTACCCAGGTCCGCCTCGCCACATCCCTGCGGCTGACCACCTCAGCAATTTCGAGCCATGTCCTTTTTGTCTCTGGGGAGGTCTCTTCCGCCCATCAGCAGGGAAGAGGACCTCCCTGCGTGCTCTGACTCCCTCCACCAGATTATGAGGGAGTCATCGGAAAAGTGGGGTGCAGCCCTCTGTCTTTGGGCAGTCATTTTTCTATTTTCTGCACCACAAGACACTCCTACCTGAGCCTTTAAATGCGATATGGCCAAGACTGCTTTAAATAGCCCCGCTGGAAATGAGTCATCGATGACGTCATCAGACCTGCACCATTTAATAGGGCCGGGAAACGCGCTTGTCTGCCTTAATAAGGGCCATTAGGCTAAAGTCGCTCTGAGGAGCGGGTCGGTCAATACATCGCGGTGCCGACCCGGTGCGTGGCCTGCACGCACCTGACCTGACTCGGGTAAGGAGAATTCCCGCCAACGTTTCAGGTCGGTGACCTTTCGTCAGCACTTGCACTCTGTAGCCCCTTTAAGATAATAAAACTTCCCAAGATGCTTCACAGCGGAGTGAACAGACTGAGTGCTGGAAGAACTAGGAGAGTTGATCAAATGCACGGTGGAACAGATAGGTTTGAGGAGGTTATTTTAAAGGCGGGATGGAAAGATAAAGCTTTAACAATCCTCAACCTCCACGATCCAATACCACTCTGTTTTCATCTTTCAGTTTTCTCCCCTCTGCTAAAGACTCGTGCTAGGCCCAATCCACAGATATCAGCAGCTCTCCAGTACGCTGCACAGGGCGACTATTTCTCACCTGCAAGCTTAGACAGCAAGTGTTGGTGGGCTATTGGATGAGTTGGGGGTCACTGGGAGAACCAATGCCCCATCAGAGGGGGTCATTTTCTGGCTTGGAGCGACTGGCGCGTATCGGGAACCCTCAGCTTCTTCACGGAGAGCGGTTCGCAGCTGGAACAGGCTCTGGGTAAGAGGCATTCAAGAGTCAGTTAGATGCTGCGTTGATGGTGGAGTGGGGGGGAAAACCATAGATGTGCCAAATGGACACCCTCAATTTTGTACAAGTGAATTAACTAAATAATAAACACTCACAAAGCACCTCCCAAACCGTGACCTCCACCACCTAGAAGGACAAGGGCAGCAGGCGCATGGGAACACCACCGCCTCCAAGTTCCCCTCCAAGTCACACACTCCGTCCTGACTTGGACATATTCATCAAGACACAAAGGGGTGGATTTTCGACCTTTACACCTAGGGTGTAAAACTGCTGTTGCGGTTATAGAAACGGCCCGATTTTCATTTCCATTTACTTCCGCAACGCCAGTCTTTCCGTGGTGAAGAGAATTGTCGGGCTGTTGCCGGCTGCAGTGACAACCAATACAGGCCTGTCAGCCGTAGCTCAGTGGGCAGCACTCTTGCCTCTGAGTCAGAAGGTTGTGGGTTCAAGTCCCACTCCAGGGACTTGAGCACAAAAATCTAGGCTGACACTCCAGTATTGAGGGAGTGCTGCACTGTCAGAGGTGCCGTCTTTCAGATGAGACATTAAACGGAGGCTCTGTCTAATCTTAGGTGGATGTAAAAGATCCCATGGCACTATTTGGAAGAAGAGCAGGGGAGTTCTCCCCAGTGTCCTGGGGCCAATATTTATCCCTCAACCAACATCATTAAAACAGATTATCTGGTCATTATCACATTGCTGTTTGTGGGAGCTTGCTGTGTGCAAATTGGCTGCTGTGTTTCCCACATTACAAGAGTGACTACACTTCAAAAAGCATTTAATTGGCTGTAAAGCATTTGAGATGTCCTGAGGTCATGAAAGGCGCTATAGAAATGCAAGCCTTTCTTTCATTAAAGCGACAAATGGTTTAAAATAGTCAAGTAGGTATCCGATTCCCTTTTGAAAGCTGAGTTCAGGCGGTTGAGTTACCTGATGGGGCACTACCATTGGCCTTAATGTCATTGGAACATGGAGGGAAACAGTACTGGTCAGGGTTCTGGCTCCGATTGGAGTTCGGACTCTCACTGGATGGTCTTACACGTGGGTGAGGGACCAGGGGACTGCTGGGGAATAAAACCGGAGGCTACGTCAGCAGCTTTAGCCCAGGAGGAGAGGAAAGAGAGGGGCAGAGTGGAACATAAACAGAAAATGCTGGAAAACACTCAGCCGGTCAGCATCTGTGGAGAGAGAAACAGAGTTCACGTTTCAGCTCGATGACCCTTTGTCAGAAACCTAAAACGTTAACTCTCGCTCTCTCCACAGATGCTGCCTGACCTGCTGAGTGTTTCCAGCATTTTCAGATTTATATTTCATTATATTTCAGATTTCCAGCCGCCGTAGTGTTTAGCTTTTGTTTTAGGGGAGACGAATGGATTGTTTTAACATACACCCTTCCTCAATCCGTAGTATTTACTGACAGGTTGAAAATTAATGAAATTGTGCAATTCTGCCATTACAGGACCAAACCCTGGAGCATTCCATTAAACGTAAAAATATAACCTTGAGCAGGATCCAAGGCAACACCCAATTATCACTGATAAAAGCTTAGTAACATGCTGGCCGGTTAAATCTAGGCCAAACATAATTAACGATGACTTGTAAATGATTTGTAAAGTGCTCTTTGTTCTTAATCGTGAGGGAAAGGCATGCACACACATCCAGCAAACCCTTCTCTGTGTCTTTTCACATAAAACACTTCATTGTTGAGTCAGTCATCAACAGATAGTCCAAGGAGCACGTTCATATCAGGTGGGCAGTTTTCTCTCCCCGGTATCCATGGCCACACATAATGTTTAACTAATACCTGGCTCAATGTGGTGTGGCGTTACTCACTGCATGGTAGTCGGTCTGAATGACTAACATCTCTTCTGCCCTGCCCCCATCCCGCGCCGCCCCCAATTGCTTAAAGCTTAACAGTTGGGATGCGGAGTGATACAGGTTAGAGAAGCCAAGCAAAGGAAGAGTTATTAATCACATTGGCTGCCTGGTAGAAGTTAAATATCTGGATCAACACAAAACAATCTAATCTGAGCGCAGGAAATTACTTTTTGTGATTGAGGTCGCAGAAAATACTACAAATCGAGCGTGACAGCGGCACGTAAATCTGAAGCAATAAAGCAATTTATTGACTGAATCGTAGAATGATTACAGCACAGAAGGAGGCCATTTGGCCCGTCGAGTCCGTGCCGGCTCTCTGCAAGAGCACTTCAGCTAGTCCCACTCCCCCGCCCTTTCCCCGTAGCCCTGCCATTTGTTTCCCTTCAGGTACTTATCCAATTCCCTTTTGAAAGCCACGATTGAATCTGCCTCCACCACCCCCCTCAGGCAGTGCATTCCAGATCCTAACCACTCGCTGCGTAAAAAAGTTTTTCCTCATGTCGCCTTTGGTTCTTTTGCCAATCACCTTAAATCTGTGTCCTCTGGTTCTCGACCCTTCCGCCAATGGGAACAGTTTCTCTCTATCTACTCTGTCCAGATCCCATGATTTTGAATACCTCTATCAGATCTCCTCTCAATCCTCTCTGCTCTAAGGAGAACCACTCCAGCTTCTCTCGTCTATCTACGTAACTGAAGTCCCTCATCCCTGGAACCATTCTTGTAAATCTTTTCTGCACCCTCTCTAAGGCCTTCACTTCCTTCCTAAAGTGCGGTGCCCAGAATTAGACAAAATACTCCAACTGAGGCCGAACCAGTGTTTTATAAAGATTCATCATAACTTCCTTGCTTTTGTATTCTATGCCTCTATTTATGAAGCCCAGGATCCCGTAAGCTTTTTAACCGCTTTCTCAACCTGCCCTGCCACCTTCAACGATACACCCCCAGGTCTCTCTGTTCCTGCACCCCCTTTAGGATTGTACCCTTTAGTTTATATTGCCTCTCCTCATTCTTTGTACCAGAATGTATCACTTCGCACTTTTCTGCGTTAAATTTAATCTGCCACGTGTCCGCCCATTCCGCCAGCCCGTCTATGTCCTCTTGAAGTCTATCACTATCCTCCTCACTGTTCACTATACTTGATACCAAGATTGGTTTCTTCTCTGATTGGGGCAGGTTACAACTGATCTTCCACCCACCATGCTCTCAGTGTGGCCTTCTCCACTCCGTTCCAACTATGTTGAGGGTATACTTTCTCTTCAATTTTTTTCCCCTGCCAACACTCACTGTTTAGCTTCACACCTGAAGAATGCCCACATGGGTGAGGAACCAAGTATGATTAGTGCTGTACCCGTGCAGGGAGGCAATACCTTTGGGGGCAGGCGAGGGAGTGCAGAAACGAGGCAGAAATAAAATGGAGCAGGAATTTTTTATTAGGGTCAAGTAGAAAAGGTTATCTTTTGGCTCCAGCATTAAGGTTGGAGGCAGAACTAGTGTTTGCTGGTTCTCCCTTATCTATTCTACCAGTTACATCCTCAAAAAATTCCAGTAGATTAGTCAAGCACGATTTACCTTTTGTAAATCCATGTTGACTGTTTTCCAAGTGCTCTGCTATTACATCTTTTATAATGGACTCTAGCATTTTCCCCACTACCGATGTCGAGAGAAGAGGTGGTGAGGTAGAGCTGGTTGTTGTCAGCGTACATGTGGAAACTGACGCTGTGTTTTCGGATGATGTCGCCGAGGGGCAGCATGTAGATGAGAAATAGGAGGGGGCCAAGGATAGATCCTTGGGGGACACCAGAGGTAACGATGCGGGAATGGGAAGAGAAGCCGTTGCAGGTGATTTTCTGGCTCCGATTAGATAGATAAGAATGGAACCAGGCGAGTACAGTCCCACCCAGCTGGACGACGGTGGAGAGGCGTTGGAGAATGATGGAGTGGTCAACCTTGTCAAAGGCTGCAGACCCCCTCAATATCAGAAATGGCTTTCCATAAACGATGCTCGTGTTTCTCCGAAGCACGGTTTCGTTTGTTCAAAGGACGTGTCTGGCCTCGGTGGGTGCCTCCGATTGCAGTCTTTATGCTGAGGGTTGGCTACATCCTGGTGTTTCACATGCCGACGAAAAGGAACCTCCAAAAAAGCCCCCGTCACTGGCGCTACAATCAAAACAAAAGAAAAACCCAACTCAAAATGGGATAGGCAGCGAATCTGCCAGGGGTGCAGCAGGGTAGGGAGCTTGGACGGGTAAGCAGCGTGTGAGTAATAAGGCGGCAGACTAGTTCAAGAGGTCAAACAGCACAAAAGAAATCAGGATGTGGGACGGCAAAAAAGGAAAAATACCGTAAACCAAAAAAACCTCCAAACTTCAAGGCGTGCACATTAACGCAGAGTATAAGGAACAAAATTGGAGAACTGATTAAAATTGAGAATCATGATAACAGTAACTGAATTGGGTCTGCAACTGAGTGATGATTGGTAATTAAATATATCTGCCTATAAAATGCTCAAGGGGAATGGGGAAAGAAGTGTTCAAGTCTCAGGAGTGGGGCTTGAACCAACAGAATTTTGACTCAGAGCCAAGAGTACTTCTAACTGAACACAATTGACACGATAAAAAGGAAATAAAAGGGAGCACATTGCATAAACATTACGCGTATTTAAAAGACCTCCATCTAACATCGTAATGTGAAAAAAGCTTCAATGATTTTGCTCTGCACAGGCGGTCCCAAGATGCTACCTTATTTAGTTTGCATTGGGATGTTTATACAGTCAATGTGTACACATATGTTAAAGTGAACTCATGTTTTCAGTCACGGGGAAGATGAGCAGTTCTGGTCACTAATCAGCAAACACTGTCACCAACCGTAATAACAGGAACCAACCGACACAGCAGACACCAACCGAACCCATCACAAATGGTCAGTAAAGATAACTCTGACAGGTGAGTCCGTAGAGGTTCCCACATGAAGAATTGTAACAAAACAATTGTAGATGGGTTGTACACTGACACTTGGGTCACACTGTGTGTGTTCACACTCACTCTGGGCTGTACACCCGGGTCACACTGTGCGTGTTCACACTCACTCTGGGCTGTACACCCGGGTCACGCTGTGCGTGTTCACACTCACTCTGGGCTGTACACCCGGGTCACACTGTGTTCACATTCACTCTGGGCTGTACACCCGGGTCACGCTGTGCGTGTTCACACTCACTCTGGGCTGTACACCCGGGTCACGCTGTGCGTGTTCACACTCACTCTGGGCTGTACACCCGGGTCACACTGTGTTCACATTCACTCTGGGCTGTACACCCGGGTCACACTGTGTGTTCATGTTCACTATAAGCTCTACACCCGGGCCACACTGTGTTCACACTCACTCTGGGCTGTACACCCGGGTCACACTGTGCGTGTTCACACTCACTCTGGGCTGTACACCCGGGTCACACTGTGTGTGTTCACACTCACTCTGGGCTGTACACCCGGGTCACACTGTGCGTGTTCACACTCACTCTGGGCTGTACACCCGGGTCACACTGTGTGTTCATGTTCACTATAAGCTCTACACCCGGGCCACACTGTGTTCACACTCACTCTGGGCTGTACACCCGGGTCACACTGTGCGTGTTCACACTCACTCTGGGCTGTACACCCGGGTCACACTGTGCATGTTCACACTCACTCTGGGCTGTACACCCGGGTCACACTGTGTGTGTTCACACTCACTCTGGGCTGTACACCCGGGTCACACTGTGCGTGTTCACACTCACTCTGGGCTGTACACCCGGGTCACACTGTGCCTGTTCACACTCACTCTGGGCTGTACACCCGGGTCACACTGTGTTCACACTCACTCTGGGCTGTACACCCGGGTCACACTGGGTTCACACTCACTCTGGGCTGTACACCCGGGTCACACTGTGTGTGTTCACATTCACTCTGGGCTGTACACCCGGGTCACACTGTGTGTGTTCACACTCACTCTGGGCTGTACACCCGGGTCACACTGTGTGTGTTCACATTCACTCTGGGCTGTACACCCGGGTCACACTGTGTGTGTTCACACTCACTCTGGGCTGTACACCCGGGTCACACTGTGCGTGTTCACACTCACTCTGGGCTGTACACCCGGGTCACACTGTGTGTGTTCACACTCACTCTGGGCTGTACACCCGGGTTACACTGTGTGTGTTCACACTCACTCTGGGCTGTACACCCGGGTCACACTGTGTGTGTTCACACTCACTCTGGGCTGTACACCCGGGTTACACTGTGTGTGTTCACACTCACTCTGGGCTGTACACCCGGGTCACACTGTGTTCACGCTCACTCTGGGCTGTACACCCGGGTCACACTGTGCGTGTTCACACTCACTCTGGGCTGTACACCCGGGTCACACTGTGTTCACACTCACTCTGGGCTGTACACCCGGGTCACACTGTGTTCACATTCACTCTGGGCTGTACACCCGGGTCACACTGTGTGTGTTCACACTCACTCTGGGCTGTACACCCGGGTCACACTGTGCGTGTTCACACTCACTCTGGGCTGTACACCCGGGTCACACTGTGTGTGTTCACGCTCACTCTGGGCTGTACACCCGGGTCACACTGTGTGTGTTCACACTCACTCTGGGCTGTACATCCGGGTCACACTGTGTGTTCACACTCACTCTGGGCTGTACACCCGGGTCACACTGTGTTCACATTCACTCTGGGCTGTACACCCGGGTCACACTGTGTGTGTTCACACTCACTCTGGGCTGTACACCCGGGTCACACTGTGTGTGTTCACACTCACTCTGGGCTGTACACTTGGGTCACACTGTGTTCACACTCACTCTGGGCTGTACACCCGGGTCACACTGTGTGTTCACACTCACTCTGGGCTGTACACCCGGGTCACACTGTGTTCACATTCACTCTGGGCTGTACACCCGGGTCACACTGTGTGTGTTCACACTCACTCTGGGCTGTACACCCGGGTCACACTGTGTGTGTTCACACTCACTCTGGGCTGTACACCCGGGTCACACTGTGTTCACATTCACTCTGGGCTGTACACCCGGGTCACACTGTGTGTGTTCACGCTCACTCTGGGCTGTACACTTGGGTCACACTGTGTTCACACTCACTCTGGGCTGTACACCCGGGTCACACTGTGTGTTCACACTCACTCTGGGCTGTACACCCGGGTCACACTGTGTTCACATTCACTCTGGGCTGTACACCCGGGTCACACTGTGTGTGTTCACGCTCACTCTGGGCTGTACACCCGGGTCACACTGTGTTCACACTCACTCTCGGCTGTATACCCGGGTCACAATGTGTGTTCATGTTCACTATAAGCTCTACACCCGGGTCACACTGTGCGTATTCACACTCACTCTGGGCTGTACACCCGGGTCACACTGTGTTCACACTCACTCTCGGCTGTACACCCGGGTCACACTGTGCGTGTTCACACTCAATCTGGGCTGTACACCCGGGTCACACTGTGTGTGTTCACGCTTACTCTGGGCTGTACGCCCGGGTCACACTGTGTTCACACTCACTCTGGGCTGTACGCCCGGGTCACACTGTGTGTGTTCACACTCACTCTGGGCTGTACACCCGGGTCACACTGTGCGTGTTCACACTCACTCTGGGCTGTACACCCGGGTCACACTGTGTTCACGCTCACTCTGGGCTGTACACCCGGGTCACACTGTGTGTGTTCACACTCACTCTGGGCTGTACACCCGGGTCACACTGTGTTCACACTCACTCTGGGCTGTACACCCGGGTCACACTGTGTGCGTGTTCACACTCACTCTGGGCTGTACACCTGGGTCACACTGTGTTCACACTCACTCTGGGCTGTACACCCGGGTCACACTGTGCGTGTTCACACTCTGGGCTGTACACCCGGGTCACACTGTGTGTTCACACTCACTCTGGGCTGTACACCCGGGTCACACTGTGTTCACACTCACTCTGGGCTGTACACCCGGGTCACACTGTGCGTGTTCACACTCTGGGCTGTACACCTGGGTCACACTGTGTGTGTTCACACTCACTCTGGGCTGTACACCCGGGTCACACTCTGTTCACACTCACTCTGTGCTGTACACCCGGGTCACACTGTGTTCATGCTCACTCTGGGCTGTACACCCGGGTCACACTGTGTTCATGCTCACTCTGGGCTGTACACCCGGGTCACACTGTGCGTGTTCACACTCACTCTGGGCTGTACACCCGGGTCACACTGTGTGTGTTCACACTCACTCTGGGCTGTACACCCGGGTCACACTGTGTGTGTTCACACTCACTCTGGGCTGTACACCCGGGTCACACTGTGTTCACGCTCACTCTGGGCTGTACACCCGGGTTACACTGTGTGTGTTCACACTCACTCTGGGCTGTACACCCGGGTCACACTGTGTTCACACTCACTCTGGGCTGTACACCCGGGTTACACTGTGTGTGTTCACACTCACTCTGGGCTGTACACCCGGGTCACACTGTGTTCACGCTCACTCTGGGCTGTACACCCGGGTCACACTGTGCGTGTTCACACTCACTCTGGGCTGTACACCCGGGTCACACTGTGTTCACGCTCACTCTGGGCTGTACACCCGGGTCACACTGTGTTCACGCTCACTCTGGGCTGTACACCCGGGTCACACTGTGTTCACACTCACTCTGGGCTGTACACCCGGGTCACACTGTGCGTGTTCACGCTCACTCTGGGCTGTATACTGACACTTATATCTCATTGTATGTACTGGAGTCTTCCTCCTCCAAAAAGACTTGCAATCCTGTAGCGCCTTTCATGGCCTCAGGACGTCCCGAATTGCTTTACAGCCAATGAAGTATTTTTGAAGCAGAGTCACTGGTAATGTAGGAAAAGCAGCAGCCAATTTGCGCACAGCAAGCTCCCACAAACAGCAATATGATAATGACCAGATAATCTGTTTTAGTGATGATGACTGAGGGATAAATATTGGCCCCAGGATGAAGTTTATTTTGGACCCCCAATCCCTAAATTACAAATGACACTGTCCCTTTAGCTTCTTCTTAGGCAGTCCCTCGGGACCGAGGATGACTTGCTTCCACACTAAAAATGGGTTCTCAGGTGACTGATGAGTCCAATGCGGGGCCTACAGTCTCTGTCACAGGTGGGGCAGACGGTGGTTGAAGGGGCGGGTGGGTGGGGTGCTTGGGTTGACGTGCGCTCCTTCCGCTGTTTGCGCTTGGCTTCCGCTTGCTCCCGGCGAAGAGACTCGAGGTGTTCGGCGCCTTCCCGGATGCTTCTTCTCCACTTTGTGCGGTCTTGGGCCAGGGATTCCCAGGTGTCGGTGGGGATGTTGCACTTTTTCAAGGAGGCTTTGAGGGTGTCCTTGAAGCGTTTCCTCTGCCCACCTGGGGCTCTCTTGCCGTGTCGGAGCTCCGAGTAGAGCGCTTGTTTTGGGAGTCTCGTATCGGGCATGCGGATGATGTGTCCATCGGAGCTGATTGAGCGTGGTCAAAGCTTCGATGCTGGGGATGTTGGCCTGAGCAAGAACACTGACGTTGGTGCGCCTATCCTGCCAATGGATTTGCAGGATCTTGCGGAGGCAGCGTTGGTGGTACCTCTCCAGTGCTTTGAGGTGCCTGCTGTACATGGTCCATGTCTCTGAGGCATACAGCAGGGCGGGTATCACTGCTGCTCTGTAGACTATGAGCTTGGTGCCGGGTTTGACACTGTCCCTTTAACACCTGCTGATAGAAATACAAGTTGATGTTGTTGTTGTTGCTTAGAAGCAGAACTTGGGTTTACCTGAATAAGGTGCAGTTTGCAAGCTTGAAAGTCACCCTCGGTTCCGAGGGACTGCCTAAGAAGAAGGGAAGAGTATTTATTATGTTCATTGACCATTAATACAGGAAACAGAGGAACAAAGTTGGGTACATCCGAAACTTTTTATTAGCTGATGTAGGGCTCAGTTCGGAACATGTTTACAGGCCCTTTTTTCTGCTGCTGTTGCTGTTTGCGGAACTTCTAAAGACTGTAAGGTGAACCAAACAAAAGGTAACTGTGCAATAGGAGCCACGGCTGCAGCCCCAGGTTGTTTACAGCGATAGACAGCATGAGAATGGGTTTTTGTTATATAAATCACCAACTCCAAGATGGTTCGCATTCCAACAACTTTGAAAGCTGACTCCTTCGCCCTGTGACTGTTGTAAAACAAGGGGCTGCGATATAATTTGGTGTAATATAACCAGTGTTATTAATGCGGGAATATTATCCTTTAAGCCCGCGCACCTCATGGTATATTAACAGGGTGCAGCCAGAAACAGCTTTGAAGTGCATAGTTGCTAAGAGCTTAGAAAGTCTAGGAGCAATTCTATTGTACTTTCAGTGGACACATTTTCCATCGTGTCATGTCATAGTCCTAGCAAGTGATGGCGAACTACTGTGTACAAGGCACAGAGGTACCTGATCAGGGGAACAGATAGGGTAGATAGAGAGAAACTATTTCCGCTGGACTAGGGGGCATTGAAATTTATAAAATTCTAACAGGACTGGACAGACTAGATGCAGGAAGGATGTTCCCGATGGTCGGGGAGTCCAGAACCAGGGGTCACAGTCTAAGGATAAGGGGTAAGTCATTTAGAACTGAGATGAGGAGGAATTTCTTCACCCAGAGAGTGGTGAACCTGTGGAATTCTCTACCACAGAAGGCAGTTGAGGCCAATTCATTAAATATATTCAAGAAGGAGTTAGATATATTTCTTAAGGCTAAAGGGATCAAGGGGTATGGGGAGAAAGCAGGGACAGGGTACTGAATTTGGATGATCAGCCATGATCTCATTGAATGGCGGAACAGGCTCGAGGGGCTGAATGGCCTACTCCTGCTCCTATCTTCTATGTTTCTATAGTCTTAAAAATTAGAGCCAGACCTTTCAGGAGTGAAGTTAGGAAACACTTCTACACACAAAGGGTGGTAGAAGTTTGGAACTCTCTTCTGCAAACGGCAATTGATGCTGGATCAATTGTTAATTTTAAATGTGCGATTGATAGCTTTTTGTTAACCAGCGGTATTAAGGGATCAATGTTCCCTTTAAGCTGTGCGGTCACGCGGCTGCACAGGTAGCTGAAGCTCCCGCACAGGCCGCTTGCCAGCTTTACAACAGGAATTTGAATGGACCGCACAGCCCGTTAAAGGGGCGGCGCACCCCCAAAAACAATTAAAGGGAACATTGTAAGGGATATGAGGCAAAGGCGGGTGCATGGAGTTAGGTCACAGATCAGCCACGATCTCATTGAATGGCGGAACAGGCTCGAGGGGCTGATTGGCCTCCTCCTGTCCCTCTGTTCCTACGTACAACAGCGGAGGTGGAGAGTGCAACTTTGCAATGGTATTCTGCCCAGACATTTTGGATGAAACTGTTGTTGGTTGGCGGCCCATCTGCAAACTGTTACCGTTCATTCATGACTAATTGGGCGCATTGTGCGTACTTGAGCAAATTGAATTGTGATATTTCTGCTCGCTTTGTAAAGCACCACACCTTGTTCAAAGTGCACCCTCTCTGCAGGTGTGCTGTGCTCAGAGCATTTACTGCAAAAACCGGTTTTCTCTTAACCCATTGACCAACACGGGGCTGCAGTCACAAAGGCTTTTCATGTCAATTCTAATTGCATCATTTATTCTAAGAAAATGCAATCCCTCTCTCTCCCCCACTCACTACAATGCAGCGAATGGAATAAAAACAGCAAATGCTGGAAACACTCAGCAGGTCAGGCAGCATCTGTGGAGAGAGAAACAGAATTAACGGGCAGGATTTTAACTCAGCCGTGGAGGTGGGATTGGAGGCGTGTGGGGGGGTTAAAATCCCGAAATCAGGGGTCCCGACCCCATCCCGCACCCAAACCCGCCTCCATGCCAGTTTCAAAGAAGGCGGGTACCCACCCCGCACCGGGACCCGCCTCCCCAAGGCGGGAAGGGGATTAGTGCCAATTAACTGCCTGTTAACAGGCAGTTAACAGGCAGTTTTTAGCCTAATCCCTATTTTTATTCCTGAAGTGTGGGATTCCCGACGGCTCCAAACCACGCCAAGTTAGCGAGGCGGGCCGTCGGGCTGAAGGGCTTGGAGGGGTCGAGATGTCCAGTGTTCAGGTGAGTGATGGGTGCATGAATTCAGAGCTAAGTGTGTTTGGTGTGTGTAAAGTGTTTAAAGAAGTTTTACTTACCTTTACAGCCTTCCTTCCTTCAGGTCGCGGGAGTCCCTCATCTCACCGGCACAGAAAGCAGAATGGCCGCGAGCTGTCAAAAGTTGCAGCATTCAGCTTTCTGTTCTGGAGAGATCTCTAAATCAGCCTGAGAGGAAGGAATTAACTTGGAGTTCAGATTGTCAGTGTTTGACAGCTTCAAAGAGCTGTCAAACGCTGATATTTCATCTGTCAAAAGCTTTTGACAGATGAAATGTCAATCTATGATGTCACCTGTTGGGTGGCCCTTAATTGGTCTGCTGAACACGCTGGGCGGGCTCAACAAGGTCAATCAAGTGAAAATCGCGTGGTTTGGCCACAACTCGATGGAGGCGGGACTACAACCCCGAAAGTTGTAGTCCCGCCTCCTACACGCCTCCTCAATCAAAATCCAGCCCAACGTGTCAGGTCTGTGACCTTTCGTCAGACTGTTCTGGCCAGTTCTGACGAAAGGTCACAGACCTGAAACGTTAACTTCTGTTTCTCTCTCCACAGGTGCTGCCTGACCTGCTGAGCATTTCCAGCATTTTCTGTTTTTATTTCGGATCCCAGATTCCGCAGTATTTTGCTTTTTGTATGCAGTGAATGGTCCCAGTCACACCCCAGCTTAGCAAAGTGCAGAGTTAGTAGTGCTGTGGGAGAGTTTAAATTGATTGTGATTTTTTTTGTATGCAAGATTGTAACTTGTGCGATTCGAATGGGTAATAATTCGAGAGCTTTTTCACTCTCCTTTTGCATGGCAGTTATGTCTTTCCCTACCCCACCCTCCCTGTCCAATTTTCATTGCTGTTAGTCATTCCTTCAGCAAGGCTTACAAAGAATTGACTTTCATGGGCAGTGCAGTACAGTGGGCTAGCATGCTGCCCTTTGAACTTTGGGGGTTGGAGTTCAAATCCAGCTCAAAGGCTGATGGGATAAAAGTCACCTCTCATTGCAATCCTACATGAATTGAGCTTGAGCAATCTGAACCCAGTTGAGAGATGTGCACATGCCTGCATTTGTTTAGCCCCTTATCACATCTCTCATGAACCATCCCAAGGCACTTGATATACTTTGAAGCGCAATTACTGTTACATCGGTAAACATGGCAGCCATTTTGTGCACATCAAGGTCCCGCAAACAGCAATGAGATGAATGACGAGTCAATCTGGTGGCATTGATTGAGGGAGGAATGTTGGCTAGATATCAATGGACTGGTCAGGTGGGCAGAAAAGTGGCAAATGGAATTCAATCCGGAGAAGTGTGAGGTAATGCATTTGGGGAAGGCTAAAAAGGCAAGGGAATGCACATTAAATGGTAGGACACTGAGAACAGTAAAGGATCAGAGGGACCTTGGTGTGCATGTCCACAGATCCCTGAAGGTAGCAGGCCAAGCAGATAAGGTGGTTAAGAAGGCACATGGGATACTTGCCTTTATTAGCCGAGGCATAGAATATAAGAGCAGGGAGGTTATGCTTGAACTGTATAAAACACTAGTTAGGCCGCAGCTAGAATACTGCGTGCAGTTCTGGTCACCACATTACAGGGAAGGATGTGATTGCACTAGAGAGGGTACAGAGGAGATTTATGAGGATGTTGCCTGGGCTGGGGAATTTTAGCTATGAGGAAAGATTGGATAGGCTGGGGTTGTTTTCTTTGGAACAGAGGAGGCTGAGGGGAGACTTAATTGAGGTGTATAAAATGATGAGGGGCCCAGATAGAGTGGATAGGAAGGACCTATTTCTCTTAGCAGAGGGGTCAATAACCAGGGGGCATAGATTTAAAGTAATTGGTAAAAGGATTAGAGGAGAGTGGAGGAGAACTTTTTTCACCCAGAGGGTGGTGGGGGTCTGGAACTCACTGCCTGAAAGGGTGGTAGAGGCAGAAACCCTCACCACATTTAAAAAGTACTTGGATATGCTCTTGTAGTGCCGTAACCTACAGGGCTACGGACCGAGAGCTGGAAAGTGGGATTAGGCTGGAGAGCTCTTTGTCGGCCGGCACAGACACGATGGGCCGAATGGCCTCCTCCTGTGCTGTAAATTTCTATGATTCTATGACACCAGGAAAGCTTCTTAGCCTTTACCAAGTCGTGCCACAGGATCTTTAACATCCATCTGAACCACCAGAGCGGGCAGACTGGGCCTCAGCTTGACGTCTCATCTGAAGGGCAACACCGCTGGAAATGTGGCACTCCACGGAAGTGTCAGCCTAGATTGTGGGGGTTAAATTCCATAGCGTATGAAATTCTTAAACACAAAGGGCTAGAATTTCGGTGCATTTGCGCCTCTCATTAGGGGGTGCCAATGGGGCGCAAACGACTTTTCGCCCGGGCGCGGCGCTGCTAATGACTCCCGCTAAATTCAGCGGGAGTTTCGCGGCGGCAGTCCCCCCAAAGTATTTCTCTTTGTGTCTAGCGCCTCGGTCACATCCCTAATCCAGCAGTGCGCTGTGAATTGCAACATGCTGCTAATGTGACCTGATGCAGCCTGAAAGGAGCCTGTTGCATCGAAGTTCTGAGCACCGGTGACCGTGACAGCTAAAGGCAGCGCTGTCCATGCCCTGCTGTAAGGCTGTGGCTGCAGCAGATGACATAGCTCACTCACAACCTCCTTTGTGAAGTGAAGGCTCCACGTGCCACAGCTCCTCACTGAAGCTGAGGTAGGAAAAGTGCTCCCTGAAGATCCTCTGCGGACGAGGCCTTCTGCTGACTGTCCTCCTCCTCCTCCCTCTTCTGGCAGCTTGTCCTGCTCGGCTGCATCGCCCTTCATGCTCCCAGTCATGTTCTATTCTCAGAGGTAGCCCTACCAAGTCACCCACGTCTGCAGGAAAATAATATTTGAACGATACAACAGCAAGAGGACTGCAACAGGAGCCAGACTGCTCTCTGTAGATTACTCAAAGTTGCAACGGCCCTAGAACTAAATCGAAAACACATATAAGTCTTGTAAAAGCCAAATGCAATAATACTGGGACTTACCTGTAACTCCGTTTAAATAGTGCTGGCGTGGGGTCCTTCAGAACGGTTAGCGGTATGTTCACAGAATCGCAGAATCACAGAATCACAACAGTGCAGATAGAGGCCATTTCGGCCCATCGAGCCTGCACCGACACATATCCCACCCGATCCCCGTAACCCCTACACCAACACATACCCCACCCTATCCCTGTAACCCTACGTATTTAATCCCCCTAACACTAAGGGTCAATTTATCATAGCCAATCAACCTAACCCGCACATCTTTGGACTGTGGGAGGAAACCGGAGCACCCGGAGAAAACCCACGCAAACACGGGGAGAATGTGCAAACTCCACACAGACAGTCACCCGAGGCCGGATTCGAACCCGGGTCTCTGGCGCTGTGAGGCAACAGTGCTAACCACTATGCCACCGTGCCGTGTTGTGATGAGCAAGGTCAGCACAGGGCGTACTATTGAGTCGGGCCTTCGAAATTGGCTCAATTCAGCGTCACATGCTGATCTACATCACGATCGAGCTGCTCCGTGTGTTGCCGGTGTTCGCTCAAGCTTTTATCAAGGTGGCACTTCCCATCGGAAGTATGTGCAAATCCTGGTGGCCATTTTCAAACCAGAGGTGGCCGCGTAAGCGCCTGAAAAAACGGGTGCTACGTGACCCAATTTAACCCCCTATGTGTTCAAGTCCTGGAGTGGGGTTTGAACCTTCTGACTCAGAGAAGGGAGTGCTACCAACTGACTCCAGCGCAAAATTACCAATCTGACTCAGAGGCGCAGGTGGGAAGCACGAAAGTGCACAGTGGTGTAGGGGGGGTGCACTGAGATTGAAGCACATTGTTGGCGTGCAGCTGGTCTGTGCCATAACTGACCTGGGTGTGCTTAATGCTGGGAAAAGTGGAAAAGGTGTTCGACTTTGAGTCACTAACATCATTAATAAAGTTTAAAAAAAAATAATACCCTGAACATTCAGGATACACCACGCACAAAACAGATGGTAATAAAGGCACTCCCTGAAGGTAAAAGAGGCATTAAGTTTCTCTCAATATTGTACAAGTGACAATGTGAGTGGCACAGGCTTTATTATTCACTAACTGGGTAATTTGTTTTCAAAAATCAAATTAGGTAACATTAGTTGGTGTTGCATCGACCTTACATTGACAGGATAGGCTGCTCTGTAGGTGGAGTTGCCCAATAAAAATGGAACACATTTCTCTGAGCGCGGTCATTTAATTTAATGGATTGTTGCTAATTGCCTCCAGACACAAGGTGCCTCTTTCTTTACTTTGCATCGTTTTACATCCTTAACATTCATGACAGACAGCTAATGAGTGATTCATCATGAGCGATACTCACAGGATCCTGCATCCTGCCTGGTAAGAAATTTGTCAAGGTGCCCTGGTGTTCACAGCCATCTGCTGATGCAATTTACCAACTCCTTGATTCTCATCCTCATGTTCAAATCCCTCCATGGCCTCGCCCCTCCCTATCTCTGTAACCTCCAACAGACCTTCAACGCTCCGCGATCTCTGCGTTCCTCCAACTCTGGCCTCTTGAGCATTCCCCCATTTTCTTCAGCCCACCATTGGTGGCCGTGCCTTCAGTTGCCTCGGCCCCAAGTTCTGGAATTCCCTCCCTAAACCTCTCCGCCTCTCCGCCTCTCCTCCTTTACGACGCTTCTTAAAACCGACCTCTTTGACCCAGTTTTTGGCCACCTGTCCTAATATCTCCTTATGTGGCTCGGTGTCAAATTCTGTCTGATTACCTCATGGCTCCACTGTGCTTTGAAGGCCCCTGAGTTATAGAATCATAGAATGGTTACAGCACAGAAGGAGGCCATTCGGCCCGTCGAGCCCGTATGCTCCAATGCAAGCTGTTGTTGTAGTTGTTCGTGGCCTCCAAGTGCGAGCAGTATAATTAGCCAGTTTGGGCCTTGATTTGGTATTAAGACTAGATGGGTGGATTTTCCAGTCCCGCTGAAGTTCAACAACAACAACAACTTGCATTTACATAGTGTCTTCATCATAGAAAAATCTCTCAAGGCGCTTCACAGATGCATAACCGAACAAAAATGCATGCCGAGCCACAGAAGGATGACGAAGTCCAACACCGCCTTCAGTGTGCCAGTGCAGCCTTCGGTTGCCTGAGGAAGAGAGTGTTTGAAGACCAGGACCTCAAACCCGGCACTAAGCTCATGGTCTACAGGGCAGCAGTGATACCCGCCCTGCTGTATGCCTCAGAGACATGGACCATGTACAGCAGGCACCTCAAAGCACTGGAGAGGTACCACCAACGCTGCCTCCGCAAGATCCTGCCAATCCATTGGCAGGATAGGCGCACCAACATCAGTGTTCTTGCTCAGGCCAACATCCCCGGCATCGAAGCTTTGACCACGCTCGATCAGCTCCGATGGACGGGTCACATTGTCCGCATGCCCGATACGAGACTCCCAAAACAAGCGCTCTACTCGGAGCTCCGACACGGCAAGAGAGCCCCAGGTGGGCAGAGGAAATGCTTCAAGGACACCCTCAAAGCCTCCTTGAAAAAGTGCAACATCCCCACCGACACCTGGGAATCCCTGGCCCAAGACTGCACAAAGTGGAGGAGAAGCATCCGGGAAGGCGCCGAACACCTCGAGTCTCTTCGCCGGGAGCAAGCGGAAGCCAAGCGCAGGCAGCGCAAGGAGCGCACGTCAACCCAAGCACCCCACCCACCCGCCCCTTCAACCACCGTCTGCCCCACCTGTGACAGAGACTGTAGGTCCCGCATTGGACTCATCAGTCACCTGAGAACTCATTTTTAATGTGGAAGCAAGTTATCCTCGGTTCCGAGGGACTGCCTAAGAAGAAGAAGATTAAGAGGGGTGAACAAAAGTTTGGTCAAAATAGCTGGGTTTTAAGGAGGGAGGTGGAGGGTTTTAAGGAGGGAATTCTAGAGCGTGGGGCTCAGGTGGTTGAAAGCACAGCCGCCAATGGTGCAGTGAAGTGAAGGTGATGCACAAGAGGCCAAAGTCAGAGAAACAAAGACTTCAAGTGGGGTTGTAGAACTGGGGGAGGTCACAGAGAGGGAACGGGCAAGGCCATGAAGGGATTTTAACACAAGGGTGAGGCACTGGGGGACCAGGGCCAGTGTAGAACAGTGAGGACAGGGATGATGAACAAACGGGACTTGGTGTGGTATAGAATAGGACAGCAGAGTTTTGGATGAGTTGAAGTTCAGCCCAGAACTAGTGCAACTCGAGCTAATAGTAAAGTGCCTGATTGCACACAATTTTCTGTGGATAGTTTATTTGCATATTTAGTCACAGCTCCATGTGGTAATTTGGCTTTGCGCACGGTAGGTAGGTAATCGGGTTGGGAGGAACTTGAAAATATCACTTTTAGTGAAATTTAAAGGGCCACAGAGCCCTTTACCCTGACTCCATTTTGCCAGGATTACTGACAAAAGTGTTCTCCTGGAACAAGGTAACACCCTGACATTAGTCAGTGGTCTGAACAAGAACACCATCATTAGTTATCTGACAAGGACAAACAGGATGTCTGGCGGATACCTGAGATTCATCTGCTGGGCTGATTCCCATTGAGAGGAAGGCATAAATCTAAACAAGAGGGACCTGGGGGTGTATGTGCACAAATCGGTGAAGGTGGCAGGGCAGGTTGAGAAAGCGGTTAAAAAGCATACGGGATCCTGGGCTTCATAAATAGAGGCATAGAGTACAAAAGCAGGTTATGATGAACCTTTACAAAACATTGGTTCAGTCACAACTGGAGTATAAGAACATAAGAAATAGGAGCAGGAGTAGACCATTCGGCCCTTCGAGTCTGCTCCGCCATTCAATGAGATCATGGCTGATCTTCTGCCTCAACTCCATTCACCGGCCCTGTCGCCATATCCCTTGATGCCCTTACTAGTCAGAAATCTATTGACTTCTGTTTTGAATTCTGTGTCCAATTCTGGGCACCGCACTTTAGGAAGAATGTGAAGGCCTTAGAGAGGGTGCAGAAAAGATTTACGAGGATGATTCCAGGGATGAGGGACTTCAGTTATGTGGATAGACTGGAGAAGCTGGGGTTGTTCTCCTTAAAGCAGAGAAGATTGAGAGGAGATTTGATAGAGGTGTTCAAAATCATGAGGGGTCTGGACAGGGTAGAGAGAGAGAAACTGTTCCCGTTGGCGGAAGGGTCGAGAACCAGAGGACACAGATTTAAGGTGATTGGCAGAAAAACCAAAGGCGACATGAGGAAATCTTTTTTACGCAGTGAGTGGTTAGGATCTGGAATGCACTGCCTGAGAGGGTGGTGGAGGCAGATTCAATCACGACTTGCAAAAGGGAATTAGGTAAGTACCTGAAGGAAAAAAAATTGCAAGGCTACGGGGAAAGGGCGGGGGAGTGGGACTAGCTGAAGTGCTCCTGCAGAGAGCCGGCACGGGCTCGACGGGCTGAATGGCCTCCTTCTGTAACCATTGTATGATTCTATGATTCTAAGTCACATCCTCTTTCTCTCTCTCTCTCTCTCTCTCTCACTCCCTCTCTCTTTCCATCCCTCCCCTCTTACTGAAATATGTGAGGCCTCAATGGATCACATGCCTTGAACATTTGATCCTCTGGAACTTAGTTTGATTTCTAATGATTATATTTAACCTACAGGAAGAATGCATGATGGGGGAAAGGGCAGGGCAATGGGACAATGGGATTAGAGTAGGTGGCTCCATCTGAAGAGCTATCACCGTCACCACAGATGTCAAGGGCTGGCGGCCTACTTCTGTGCTGTAATTTTTACGATTCTATTAGCCCTCTAATATACAAAGTCCAAATGAAAAATACCTACTTAAACTCAAAAGAACTCACCAAAAACTGCTGGGACACAGCTTTGGACAACTGGGACACAACTCAGCCCTTCTTCACCGCAGAGACGTGCATTGTTTATTTTGCTATATTTGTCACTGCTATTCTGTCCTGTTAAAATCTTGATCGCTCCTCCTTCCCTTCTAGGTACATCAGAACAGGAGGAGGCCATTGAGCCCCTCGAGCCTGTTCTACCATTCAGTGAGATCATGGCTGATCTGCGACCTAACTCCATAGACCCACCTTTGGCCCATATCCCCTTAATACCTTTGGTTAACAAAAAGCTATCAATCTCAGATTTAAAATTAACAATTGATCTAGCATCAATTGCCATTTGCAGAAGAGAGTTCCAAACTTCTACCACCCTTTGTGTGTAGAAGTGTTTCCTAACTTCACTCCTGAAAGGTCTGGCTCTAATTTTTAGACTATGCCCCCAGTCCTAGAATCCCCAACCAGCGGAAATAGTTTCTCTCTATCGACTATCAGTTCCCCTTAATATCTCCTTCGATCAAACCACCCCTTAAGCTTCTGGTTCTCCTCTTAACTTTCTCCCCTCTTCTGGCTTTTGCTGATGTACAGTTCCACGGGCACTACCAAGGTGGTGTCAGCCTAGGCATTTGAGCATGGAGACCAGGCCCCATAGTGTCGTTACTTGACGTCCACACACTTGCACGTTCGTGCAGGGGTCACAGGAGCGGGAACCCTGGCTGAATTCTCCCCATTCTACTCCAGGGCCACAGGAGCCAATTCTAGTACCTGCCGGGCTGAGATCAAACATGGAGGGGAACTTCCTGGTCTGTTGTCTCAGTACTGCACCAGGAAATGCATTGACCCAGCTCAAATAGAGGTGACCTTATAGAGGTCTTTAAAACTATGAAGGGGTTTGATAGGGTAGATGAAGAGAAGATGTTTCCACTTGTGGGGGAGCCCAAAACTCGGGGTCATAAATATAAGATAGTCGCTAATAAATCCAATAGGGAATTCAGGAGAAACTTCTTAACCCAGAGAGTGCTGAGAATGTGGAACTTGCTACCACAGGGAGTGGTTGAGCTGAATAGTATAGATGCATTTAAGGGGAAGCTCGATAAGTACATGAGAGAGAAAGGAATAGAAGGAGATGCTGATAGGGTGAGATGAAGAGGGGTGGGAGGAGACTTGTGTGGAGCATAAACACCAGCATGGGCCTGTTGGGCTGAATGGCCTGTTTCTGCGCTGTAAATACTATGGCCGCGATTTTGCCAGCGCTCAGAGGGCAGGTTTGGAGCCGGGTCAGGAGTTAAATCCAAAATGGTTGACAGCGGGTTGCGAACCCGGCTCCACGCGACTTTCCAAAGCGTCGGGTCTGCGACTCCTGATCAGACCCGACACCAGGCGGCGGGAGAGGCAGTTAAGATAGTTAACCACCTGTTTAATGTTATTTTGAGAGGGTTTTTCAATTTTGTCACATTTTCACCGTGCTGATTGTGTCGGGTCTTCCAACAAGCTGAATAGTTCACAGCTGCAACTGATGCATTAAAGCTAACCTGCCACATCAGTTCCATTTCAACAGCCAGAACTTTCTGATTTCAGGATTTGGAAGACATTGTTCAGGTGTATTGAGGTTGTAAGTGTGTGTTGTGAGATCTATATACACTGTGACCTCCTTGGAATAACCTCTCTCCACGTTGACTGAGCATATGTAACATTTCATCCTCAAGTGACGTATAGACCAGTGGAATGGGAACCATTTATACTCTCTTATCCTGGTCCTCAGATTCGGAGGACAAGCAGCCGCGGCAGCAGCAGGACCAGGCACACCAGCAGCAGCAGCAGCAACAGGATCACCAACCTCCTCCTCAGCCACCTGATGCTGCACAGGGCAGAGGGCGTCAGCGCAGGGCTGCACCGCGCCACAGGAGATACCCCCAACACAGGGTTTACAGGCCGAGGATGAACTTCCTCAACATGACTGAGCAGCAGTGCCAAAAGAGGCTGAGACTTTCGCGAGAGGTAGTCGCAGATATCGGCACCATGCTGCAGCAAGACCTGCAGCCCTGAGGAGCGAGTGGGCACTCCTTACCAGTGTCAAGTCACCACCGCCCTCAACTGCTTTGCATCAGGGTCCTTCCAGGGATCAGCAGCAGACATCAGCGGCATCGCCCAGTCGGCCGTACACAGAGCATAACGCAGGTTACTGATGTCCTGTTTGTCAAGTCGGCCAATTACATCCACTTCTCAACGGATGAAGCAAGTGTAACCGCGTGGGCGGTTGGGTTTGCCAATATGGCAGGCTTCCCAATGGTGCAGGGCATCATTGGCTGCACACATGTGCACCCCATCACAACCCAGCTGTATTTGTGAACCGCAAGGGCTTCCACTCCCTTAACATCCAGCTGGTTTGTAACCACAGGAAGAACATTATGCATGTTTGCGCCATGTTTCCTGGCAGTTGCCATGACTCGTACATCCTGCGGCAGTCTACTGCGCCTCAGCTCTTCAATCCGCCAACCCAACTTTCCAGATGGCTACTTGGAGATGAGAGCTATCCCCTGAAGACGTGGCTAATGACGCCGTTGAGGAGGCCATCAAACGAAGCTGAGGAGCACTACAATGTGAGCCACATTTCCACCAGAGCCATCATCGAGCAAACCATCGGCTTGCTCAAAATGCAATTCAGGTGCCTGGACAGATCTGGTGCTCACCAGCCAGGATCTCCAGAATCATCGTGGTCTGCTGTGCACTGCACAACATCACAGCAGCGTGGCTTAGTGCTGCCTGAGGAACAAGTGTCAGAGCGCACAACCTCCTCAGAGGAGGAGGAGGAGGAAAAGCTGAATGAGGTTGCAGATGAGGAACACCTGGCGGAGGCGACTGTCCCAGTGCCACCAGTACGCGAGCTCATTGCTGGCCGTGGGCTGGGTAGTGTGCACGGCATCCTTAATGAGGGCAATCAGGGGAAAATCATTATTGCAGGGCGGCTGCAACTAGCAGCGGGAGCGGAACCCGCCAAACAACGGACCCACCACCGTCCTGCCTCCGGGCGGGAAATCCAGCCCTGTGTAATATGTAATTCTATGCAATAGTAAGCCATCAGGGAGCTTCCAATACAGTTTGATTGTCGAAACCGTGGGCAATAAGAGCAGTAGAAGTACTAGACGAAGCAATATCACATGCAGAATGGCCCAAGCATGTTGGAACACAAATGGAAACATCAAATCCCTTCATAATTTTAAAGACCTCTATTGGGTTACCCCTAATTGAACTGGGTCGATGCATTTTCTGGTGTAGTACTGAGACAAACAATAAACCTGAATACAAAAAAGAAAATACTGCAGATGCTGGAAATCTGAAATAAAAACAGAAAATGCTGGAGACACTCAGCAGGTCAGGTAGCATCTGTGAAGAGAGAAACAGAGTTAACGGCCCAGAAATTTGGGTCCCCACGGGTGAGTACGCGCGGGGTACTCACGCGTAGGCCCAACGAAAGTGCCGGTTTCGTGCATGCACTGCGCATGCGTGGGAAACCGGAACTTCCGTTCCCTTGAAAGAAGGGGTTGACAGTTGGAACGCGTGCGCCGGAGAGGCAGCGCGTGCGCATCGAACTTCCGTTTTTTCTCCAGGTTTTTCCGGGAGGGTAAGTCTTCAGCAGTTGCACTTTTAAAAAGCAGTCGCAAGGCCTGCTTTTAACAAGGTAAGTGATGAATTAAGTAAAATTAAAACATTTTTTCCACAGGTTTGTTATTTTTAAATACTTTAAAGAAAGGTAAGTTTATTTTTAGCCCTGTTAGAAAATGTAATTAATTTTTCAAAATTTAAAATTATTGTTTAAAATAGTTATTTCATGTAATTTATAGTTATTTTAAAAATGTGATTTAAAAAAAAAATTATTTGAAGTTTTAGTTATGTTTTGGGGCTTATAGTATTTATAGGTTTGACAGCTCTTCCTGTCAAATCTATGAATAGAGATTCCCTGCTACGATTGGCTCTCCATGGCCCACGTGATCCCAGGGGATGCATCGAACTAACTGCGCCCCTGGGATACGCAAGCACTGCGCGCCGGCAGTTGGAGGAGGCCCAGGATCGGAATCCCACGCGGGCCCACAGCTCAACGGCCGGCGCGCTAGGTAAGTGCAGGTCGGAGGCTTACACCCGCGGGAAGCCCCCGACCCGAATTTCTGGGCCATTGTTTCAGGTCGATGACTCTGTTTCTCTCTTCACAGATGCTGCCTGACCTGCTGAGTATTTCCAGCATTTTCTGCTTTTATACATAAGAAACCTGAATGGTCTGGATTGAATTTTGTAAATTCCTCAGTAACGGGTTAATTCCGTCATTACTTGGCCAGATGTCGGTAGACCCGCCCACTCACCCCGTCGCCTCGGCCAAAAGAATGATTTAGCAGAAGCCTACGGGGGCGAGGGGGGTGAAATTGGAAGTCGATCGAAAAGAAATTTGGGTGGGGTGTAAGACGGGCTGACAATTCCCGATCGCCAGTTTTGCGCTCACGGCAACGCTCAACCTCACAACCCCCGCAATTCCCCAGAAATACACTTAGAGTGTCAGCACTTGCATGGCCTGGGGAAACACAAGACCTTTTTAGCTCGAACGATCCAATTACAGGTCCTGTTACTGCCAACACTAGGCAGAGAGTGCTCATTGTTTGAGGCACTCAGACACTTGTGAAAGCTTGAAAAACAGGCAACAGGCACAAAGCGTTTTAACAAACAGCATTGCCGTTCTCACCGAAACCTTTCAAAAACATGTCCAGCTAATTCTGGGTTTGTCCTCTTGGATTACATATAATCGGACCTGCTGAGTCTTTCCAGCAGTTTCAGTTAATATTGGAGCATTCAAAGGTGTGGTCTGACCAGGGCCCCTTTACAGTTTCAGCATGGCAGGCTCAAGATTTACATTCCACTGACGTGGCAACACAGCTCCATTTCCAATTCTCAGCGCTGAGTCTCCGAGCGCTCTCAGAACTCTTTCAGCCCCTTCATTCTCTAGTTTGACAACAGTCATTGAGTATGTCCCCCACTTGTTTCTTTCAACATGTACGAGCTTGCACGTATCCGTATTGAATTTCATCTGCCATCATTCGGCCTCTGTGCAAATACTTGCTGTGGCTCAGTGGGCAGCACCCTCACCTCTGAGTCAGAAGGTTGTGGGTTCAAGTCCCACTCCAGGGACTTGAGCACAAAATCCAGGCTGACACTCCAGTGCAGTGCTGAGGGAGTGCTACACTGTCAGAGGTGCCGTCTTTCAGATGGGACGGTAAACCGAAACCCCGTCTGCTCTCTCAGGTGGACGTAAAAGATCCCATGGCACTATTTCAAAGAGCACGGGAGTTATCCCCGGTGTCACCCCTCCCCCCAACTTTAGGGGTCGATTTTCCTGAAGCTGTCGGGAAGAAGGCGGGACTACAACTTTCGGGTTTTAGACTCGCCTACTTCGACGTCTGGCCAATCCGCGCGATTTTCCCTTGATTGACCTTGTTAAGCCCGCCCAGCGGGTTCAGCAGGCCAATTAAGGGCCACCCGGCAACAGGTGACGTCACAGACTGCAATTTCATCTGTCAAGAGTTCTTGACAGATGAAATATCAGTGTTTCACAGCTGTTTGAAGCTGTGAAACACTGACAGTCTGAGTTCTAACCTGAGTCCTTCTGCACAGACTCAGTTAGAACTCTCACCGGCACTCAAAGCTGAAGGCTGTCACTTTTCACAGATCGCAGCCGTTCAGCTTTAAGTGCCGGCTGAGTGATGGGCTCCCGACGGCTACAGGAAGAAAGGCTGTTAAGGTAAGTACAGGTAAGTAAAAGTTCTTTACACACTTTAGACACACCAAACACACTTACCTTTGCACTCATGCACCCATCACTCACCTGAGCACCGACATCGCGACCCCTTCAACCCGGCGGCCCGACTGCTCTAACCTGGCGTGGTTTGAAGCCGTCGGGAATCCCACACGAAACCCCTCAAAATAGGGATTAGGCTAAAAACTACCTGTTAACAGGCAGTTAATTGGCACTAATCCCTTCCCGCCTGGTATCGGCGGGTCCCAGTGCGGGGCGGGTACCCGCCGCCCCTGAAACTTGCGTGGGGCGGGGTTTTGGGCGGGATGGTGTCGGGACCCCCAAATTCGGGATTTTCCCCCCCACACGCCTGAAACCCCGCCTGACGGCTGCAGGAAAATCGACCCCTAAGTCTCACCAGATTACTTGTGAGCAACACCACAGGAGAGTTTAAATGTCAAAGATAGTGGGATAGAAATTGTATGTGTTGCACCCATTTTTCAAGCGTAAAATGGGCACAAAGTTACCCATTCAACAGTGGGACGGTTTGTGCCCAATCTGTATAGACGTCGGTCCCACTGCTACATTTGTGGGCATTAGGAGCCTTAAATATGTTAACAAGGGGCCTAACGACTGGGGATCCCGCTCAGGAATCTTCAGTGGCCCCCACCTAAAGGCGAGTTTAATTTTAATTTTTTTTAATGTAATTTTCTGTGGAGCCGGAAGGAATCATAGAATCATAGAATGGTTACAGCACAGAAGGAGGCCATTCGGCCCGTCGAGCCCGTGCCGGCTCTCTGCAAGAGCACTTCAGCTAGTCCCGCTCCCCTGCCCTTTCCCTGTAGCCCTGCAAATTTCTTTCCTTCAGGTACTTATCCAATTCCCTTTTGAAAGCCACGATTGAATCTGCCTCCACCACCCTTTCAGGCAGTGCATTCCAGATCCTAACCACTCGCTGCGTAAAAAAGTTTTTCCTCATGTCGCCTTTGGTTCTTCTGTCAATCACCTTAAATCTGTGTCCTCTGGTTCTCGACCCTTCCGCCAACGGGAACAGTTTCTCTCTCTCTACCCTGTCCAGACCCCTCATGATTTTGAACACCTCGATCAAATCTCCTCTCAACCGTCTCTGCTCTAAGCAGAACAACCCTAGCTTCTCCAGTCTATCCACGTAACTGAAGTCCCTCATCCCTGGAACCATTCTTGTAAATCTTTTCTGCACCCTCTCTCAGGCCTTCACATCCTTCCTAAAGTGCAGTGCCCAGAATTGGACACAATACTCCAGTTGAGGCAGAACCAGTGTTTTATAAAGGTTCATCATAACTTCCTTGCTTTTGTAGTGGAGCTGCAGTGTTTCCCCCCCTACCACCCTACTCCACAGTCTTGGTGATCTCCCCCCCCCCCCCACCACCCAGTTGCTGATCCAACCACCCCAACAGTAAATGAAAGGGACCTCGAAAACTCTGGGGTGGTCGCCATCATCAGGCCTGCTACGTCACCAGAGCAGCCCCGAGGGCAATTTCCCAGTGGCCTGAGCTACCCGTTCAGATGATTTAATCAAGGTTGTGCAACTTTAATTGGAAATGATTACCCTGCAGAGACATGCTGGTTGAACCTTTGTGCGGGTGTTATGCTTACTGTTTGATTTCCTAATGACTTTACCTGGCATCCAATCTATTTGTGTAGGTGGACTAGGCTGATTTGGGGCAATGCAGCAGAACTCCTATCTCTTCCCCTCACCCTCCCTGCTCTCCTTGTCAAATTTTATTAGCTTTTCAGAGTGATTGGTGTAAATAAATACATAAATAGAAGTCGCCGTTCATGACTGCACCACCCAGTACCTCATCTTTAAAACTCTTTTGGATACAGTTGCAGTCTTGTCTTCAGCAGCATGAAATTCCAATTTGGACACAAACCAGGGAGAAGGTTTTCTCTGTAACTGATGACCTGCAAGCAAAATTGCACAAACATGCATTTTCTGAGAATGAAATTTTATCGGCCAGTCATCAACGTGGTGTCAGCTGTGACTCAGTGGGCAGCACCCTCGCCTCTGAGTCAGAAGGTTGTGGGTTCATAGACCCACTCCAGAGACTTAAGCACAAAAATCTAGGCTGACACTCCAGTGCGGTGCTGAGGGAGTGCTGCACTGTCGGAGGTGCCGTCTTTCGAATGAAATGTTAAACCGAGGCCCCGTCTGCTCTCTCAGGTAGACGTAAAAGATCCCATGGCACTATTTTAAAGAAAAGCAGGGGACTTTGAAACATAATAGATGCTGAGCCGGATTGACAAGGTAGATGCCGAGAGGTTGTTTCCCACTGGCTGGAGAGTTTAGAACTAGGGGGCATAATCTCAGGATAAGGGGTCGGCCATTTAGGAATCATAGAAATTTACAGCACAGAAAGAGGCCATTTCAGCCCATCGTGTCTGTGCCGGCCGACAAAGAGCTCCCAGCCTAATCCCACTTTCCAGCTCTTGGTCCGTAGCCCTGTAGGTTACGGCACTTCAAGTGCATATCCAAGCACTTTTTAAATGTGGTTAGGGATCCTGCCTCTACCACCCTTTCAGGCAGTGAGTTCCAGACCCCCCACCACCCTCTGGGTGAAAAAATTTCCCCTCAAATCCCCATTAAACCTTCCACCAATTACTTTGGGGTAGATTTTCATAAAGCTGTCGGGAAGGAGGCGGGACTACAACTTTTGGGGTTTAGTCCCGCCTACATCGACGTTCGGCCAACCCACTCGATTTTCCCTTGATTGACCTTGTTAAGCCCGCCCAGCGGGCTCAGCAGGCCAATTAAGGGCCACCCGGCAACAGGTGACGTCACAGACTGAAATTTCATCTGTCAAGAGGTCTTGACAGATGAAATATCAGCGTTTCACAGCTGTTTGAAGCTGTCAAACACTGACAGTCTGACTTCTAACCTGAGTCCTTCTACACAGACTCAGAAGTCTCACCGGCACTGAAAGCTGAAGGCTGTCACTTTTGACAGCTCGCGGCCATTTTGCTTTCAGTTCCGGCTGAGTGATGGACTCCCGGGACCTAAAGGAAGGAAGGCTGTTAAGATAAGTACAGGTAATTTAAACTTCTTTACACACTTTAGACACACCAAACACACTTACCTTTGCACTCATGCACCCATCACTCACCTGAACACCGACATCGCGACCCCTCCAAGTCCTTCAACCCGACGGCCCGCCTGCTCTAACCTGGCGTGGTTTGGAGCTGTCGGGAATCCCACACGACACCCCTCAAAATAGGGATTAGGCTAAAAACTGCCTGTTAACTACCTGTTAACAGGCAGTTAATTGGCACTAATACCTTCCCGCCTCGGGTCGGCGGGTCCCAATGCGGGGCGGGTACCCGCCTCCCCTGAAACCTACGTGGAGGCGGGTTTTGGGCGGGATGGTGTCGGGACCCCCGAAATTGGGATTTCCCCCCCCCCCCCCCCCACATGCCTGAAACCTCGCCTGACGGCTCCAAGAAAATCGACCCCTTTGAATCTGTGCCCCCTGGTTGTTGACCCCTCTGCTAGATGAGGAGGAATTTCTTCACATAGAAACATAGAAGATAGGAGCAGGAGTAGGCCATTCGGCCCCTCGAGCCTGCTCCGCCATTCAATGAGATCATGGCTGATCATCCAAACTCAGTACCCTGTCCCTGCCTTCTCCCCAGATCCCTTGATCCCTTTAGCCTTAAGAAATGTATCTAACTACTTCTTGAATATATTTAATGAATTGGCCTCAACTGCCTTCTGTGGTAGAGAATTCCACAGGTTCACCACTCTCTGGGTGAAGAAATTCCTCCTCATCTCTGTCCTAAATGGCTTACCCCTTATCCTTAGACTGTGACCCCTGGTTCTGGACTCCCCGACCATCGGGAACATCCTTCCTGCATCTAGTCTGTCCAGGCCTGACAGAATTTTATAGGTTTCGATGAGATCCCCTCTCAATCTTCTAAACTCCAGTGAGTACAAGCCCAATCGACCCAATCTCTCCTCGTACATCATTCCTGCCATCCCAGGTATCAGCCTGGTGAATCTTCTCTGCACTCCTTCCATGGCAAGAACATCCTTCCTCAGATAAGGCGACCAAAACTGCACACAATACTCAAGATGTGGTCTCACCAAGGCCCTGTACAACTGCAGCAAGACATCCTTGTTCCTGTACTCAAACCCTCTTGCTATGAAGGCCAACATACCATTTGCCTTCTTAACCGCCTGCTGCACCTGCATGCTTACCTTCAGCGACTGGTGCACCAGAACACCCAGGTCTCTTTGCACTTCCCCTTCTCCCAATCTATTGCCATTCAAATAATAATCTGCCTTCCTGTTTTTGCCACCAAAGTGGATAACCTCACATTTATCCACATTATAGTGCATTTGCACTCAGAGGGTTGTGACTCTTTGGAATTCTCTATCCCAGAGGGCTGTGGATGCTGAATCATTGAGTATATTCAAGGCTGAGATCGATAGATTTTTGGACTCTCGGGGAATCCAGATATATGGAGATCAGGCGGGAAAGTGGAGTTGAGGTTGATGATCAGCCATGATCTCATTGAATGGCGGAGCAGGCTCGAGGGGCCGTAGGGCCGACTCCTGCTCTTAATTCTTATGTTCTCCCCGATGTCCTGGCCAATATTTATCCCTCAACCAACATCACTAAAACAGATGATCTGGTCATTATCACATTGCTGTTTGTGGGAGCTTGCTGTGCACAAATTGGCTGCCACGTTTCCCACATTACAACAGTGACCACACTTCAAAAGTAATTCATTACTTGTAAAGCGCTTTGGTATGTCCTGAGGTTGTTAAAGGCGCGATAGAAATGCAAGTCTTTTTTACAGAGAAAAGCAGGAACTCTGAGTAATGGAGGAATTTCCCCTCCCCAGTTGATGGCCCAGAAATTGGTGTCGGGGGCTTCCCGCGGGTGCAAGCCCCCGACCTACACTTACATAGCGCGCCGACAGTTGAAGCCTGGCCCTGCGTGGATTTCCGGTCTGTGGCCCGGTTCAGCTCCCGGCGCGCTGTGCGTGCGTGATCCAGCGGCGTACTTAGTGCGATGAGCCGGCTGGGATCACGTGAGCACTGGGCAACCAATGGGAGTTTGCAAAAGTCCATTCGAGTTAGACATAAGACCTGTCAAACTCATGAAAACTCCGGGCGCCCAAAACAGTACTTAAACTTTAAATAAAAGTTTTTAAAAATCCCACTAATTAAATGAACTATTAATAACTGTAAAAAAACTATTTTAAACAATTATTCAAATTTCTGGCAATTTTTTTTTCAAGAAATCGGGTCCAAAAATACACTTACCTTACTGTAAATTCTTTAAAAATAATAAACCTGTGGAAAAAATGTTCTAACTTTAATTATTAGACCACTTACCTTTTAAAACTAAGTCCTTACGTCTGCTTTTTTCATTCGTAAAAAGTGGAGGCCTTCATGCACGGACCAACCTGTCAAAAAAAAACGAAGTTCAACGCGTACCCGCTGCCTGAAACGTCGCACGCGAACCGCCTCTTAACCCCTTGGTTCAGAGGAGAGGAAATGCCGGTTTCCCGCGCATGCGCTGTGCATGCTGAAATCCGGCACTTCCAACGGGCCCACGCGTGAGTACCCCGTCCGTACTCACGCGTTGGGACTGGAATTACTGGGCCGATATTTATTTTTGCACAATATTCAGTGGAAAGGATATTTTAAAAAAGAGTACTTTTATTCTCATTTTCTCTCCTTTGTAAAGCACTTTGCGTTCAGCCTGAGGGGACACGCAGGCACAAGGGCAGCACTCTCGCATCGAGTCAGAATATTGTGGATTCAAGTCCCACTCCAGAGTCTTGATAAGAACATAAGAACATAAGGAATAGGAGCAGGAATAGGCCACTTGGCCCCTCGAGCCTGCTTCGCCATTCAATAAGATCACGGCTGATCTAGGGCTCAAAGCCACTTCCCTGCCCGCTCCCCATAACCCTTCACTCCCTTATCTTGCAAAAATCTGTCTATCTCCACCTTAAATGTATTTAATGACCCAGCCTCCACGGCTCTCTGGGGCAGAGAATTCCACAGATTTACGACCCTCTGAGAGAAGAAATTCCTCCTCATCTCAGTTCTAAAAGGGCGACCTTTTATTCTGAAACTATACCCCCGAGTTCTAGATTTCCCCACGAGGGGAAACATCCTCTCTGCATCTACCTTGTCGAGCCCCCTCAGTATCTTATATGTTTCAATAAGATCACCTCTCATTCTTCTAAACTCCAAAGAGTATAGGCCCAACCTGCTCAACCTTTCTTCATAAGTTAACCCCCTCATCTCTGTAATTAACCTAGTGAATCGTCTCTGAACTGCCTCCAATGCAAGTATATCCTTCCTTAAATAAGGAGACCAAAACTGTACGCAGTACTCAAGGTGTGGTCTCACCAACGCCCTGTACAGTTGTAGCAGGACTTCCCTGCTTTTATACTCCAACCCCCTTGCAATAAAGGCCAACATTCCATTTGCCTTTGAATGAATGCCCTATGTAGTAAACCATTTATACCAAATAATGTGGGTGCCAGGTATGTTTGCTTGAGTAGCTGAGGGTACTTAACCCGAGTTGTTCTGGTAGCCTGCTGAATTAGCGGAACAATGGAGAAGTGATGAAAATTCTTGATCAGTGGAGCAGACCAAAATGGGATAACCTCGAAAGGTGCAGGTGACAAGGGCTGAGGACTAACTATATCATTAACCACACAAAAACCAAAGCATAAACACTGCGGATGCTGGAAATCTGGAATAAAAGTAGAAAATGCTGGAAACACTCAGCAGGTCAGGCAGCATCGAGGAGAGAGAAACAGAGTTAACGGTTCAGGTCGATGACCCTTCGTCAGAACTGGATAAAGCATTTGGTCATCTGCCCTAATTATCTCCTTATGTGACTCGGTGTCAAATTTTGTTTGATAACACTCCTGTGAAGCGCCTTGGGACGTTTTACTACGTTAAAGGCGCTATGTAAATGCAAGCTGTTGTTCTCTAACACTGGTGGCCCTTCACCTTGATGAGCAGAGAAAAGATCAGCAAAACTGTGTGAGAAAGAATGAAAGAAAGATCATTTCTCAGGGTGAAGTGGCAATTTATCTTGTTGCAGGAACCTTCAGCAGACAGGTGACATTGGATGAACATTAATCATCCATGACCATTAGCCTCGCCACAGTTCAGCTCTTCAGATTGAGACCAGGATAAGTTGATTGTGGTTCTAGAATGTGAAGCATTCAGTTTCCCCTTCATAACTAGATAACTTTTTTTTAATCCCATAGCTTCTTTCTTTTGTATGACTGGGAAGAACAGTCAATACAGAAACATTCTTCATAAGGATTAAGGATCATTAAATAAATAATTAGGATCATTTAAAATGTTCCATTGAACAGGAGAGAGCCCTGCAGATGGAGAAGAATGTCGGCCAGAGTCTGCTGGATCTGCATAAACTCTCCACTGGGAGCACCGACCCTCATCTGTGTGAATTCCTGGAGACCCATTATCCGGATGAACAAGTGAAGACGACCAAGAAGCTTGGAGATCACATCACCAACTTGCAGAGACTGGGACCCCTGCCTTGTAGGCATGAGGGCGTGTGAATTTGTACAAAGAGCTGAGACTTGAGCTCTGTAAATGTCATTTACTGTAAAATGTTCAAAATTTAAATTAAAAAAAAATACAATTTCAAGCATGGACCTGTGAGGGAAAAAATAGAAATCTGTGGTACAGAGTAAATCTTCCTCAGGTCCTTAGTGCTACAACATGTCCTAACGTGCCAATATCATCAGACATGGGATTCTTCCTATCTCTGTAATCTCCTCCAGCCCTACAACCCTCCGAGATCTCTGCATCCCTCCAACTCTGGCCTCTTGAGAACCCCCCACTTCCTTCGCCCCACCAGTGGCGGCCGTGCCTTCAGCTGTCTAGGCCCTAAGCTCTGGAATTCCCTCCCTAAACCTCTCCGCACCTCTCTTCCCCTCCTTTAAGACGCTCCTTAAAACCTCTCTCTTTGGCCAAGCTTTTAGTCACCTGTCCTAATACCTCTTTCTTTGGCTCAGTGTCAGTTTCTGTCTGAGTACGCTCCTGTGAAGCCCCTTGGGAGGTTTTATTTCATTAAAGGCGCTACAGAAATGTAAGTTGATGTTGCTGCAAGGGTTAGCTGCTAACATCCAAATCTCCGTGGTTTTCAAATGGCTGCACCTTAATGCAACGGCTATTTTTGCATACAAGAGTACTTGTTTTACATGCCCAGACATCAGACACCACGGAAAAATATTCACACAAGAGTACACCCAATTTGGAACAGTAGAGCCAATTTTTCCAAATTAGAATGGCTGCTGGGGAGCATTGCCCACAGGAAACGCATATCAGGAAGTTGCGAGTGCTCTACTGGCAGTGCAAGCTGGGAAAATGACCCCCGGCATGCAGTGTTCCCTCTAAGCTGCGCGCGTGCGTGGCCACGCAGTAATCTGCAACTTCCCGTGCAGGCCGCGCACCAGCTTTTCCATTTGAAATACCGCCCATGCGCAGAAATTTAAAGGGCCCATGTATTGAAATATAAACAGGCCACGCACAACAAAGACAATTTAGATGGAACATTATCGGTGTGTCATTTATGGGCTTCATACCATTAAAAGGATGTTGGTGCATTGGGGAGGGTTCGGAGAACAGTATCAAGGACAATTTCAGGAATTAGGGCTCAGGATTATGGGAAGAGACATGCAGAGCTGAACTTGCTCTCACTGGAGAAAAGAGTACCGAGGGAGGACATGATCCAGGTCTTTAAAATGTTGAGATTCATAGATGTAAGCAGACTCCTTTGACTTAGACTGCAATCACAGAACTTGGAGGCATGGGTTTACAATTAACAAGCCTCAAATGATTCCAAAGATTTCTTCCTCAATGAGTCGTGGATGTGGAACAGACTCCCAGTGACAGCAGTTCATGATGTGTCAATTAACCCCTTCATAGAAGAGATGGATCGCTTCCCCAATGGCCGAGTCAGTAACGATGCCTTCTGGTTAGTTAGCACTGACCCAAATAGACTGGAAAGTCGATAAAACTCAGGAGATTAAATGGGTTCGGTCGAGTCTATGATAAATTAGGTTGGACCTGCTCTGTGGAAGGAGAGATGAACTGCATGGTGTACTTTGTTATTATATAGCGACACCCTGAAGGTCTATGTTAAATTACTCTCAAACAGGTTCTTTTTATCACAATTGCAAACACATTGGTTGGTGTGTGAAGTCTGCAATCTCAGTAGCTAGAATGGAGCAATTATTGTGATGTTATAAATTGTGCAAATATGGGAAAATATGATATAATAGACACATTTTCCCTTAATTCACTATAAAAACTGGTTACACTGCATATCTGGCATCACAAAGCTGATGTTCTTAGAAGTACACCATGAAAACAGAATGAACTGCTGAAAGTCCAGCAAACATCCCTTGCACACCATGTAGAGACATGTATATATGTTATTATACATCAAATAAATACCAGGCACTGCTTTGTGAATTTAAGGCATGATTCCAGGGTTAAGGCTCAGAGGACCAACACAGGGTTCCAAGATCCTGATTGACCGTCCACCAAAATGATCCTGTGCCGTTCCAAACACTTTTCCTACACACTATATTGACTACAGAGGAAGGGGGAGAGAGAATATCCTAATCAAGGACAAATTTCTTAATAACAACAGAAAATGCTGGAAACACTCAGCAGGCCAGGCAGCATCCGTGGAGAGAGAAACAGAGTTAACGTTTCAGGTCGAAGACCCTTCATCAGAACTGAGAAAAAAGCAGGAAATGAAACAGATTAAAAAGCAAGTTTGGGGGCTGGGAAATGGGGGAGGGGATGAAAGAACAAAAGGGAAGGTCTGTGAGAGGTGAAGAGACATTAAGAGATATTCAAGGCGAGACGCGATGGTAATAGGACAGGTAAAGAGACAAAAGATGGCTCTAGATGAAGTGTGAAATGCGCTGGCAGAGTGAGAGACAGCTGCCATGTGGGAGAGAAAAAAAAGGAAAAGGCACACACCAAAGGTGTGGCTAAAAATATATAAAAATAGCCGTTTGTGTAGCACCTGGACAGTAGGCGTTGGTAGGTTACTTAAATGTGGAGGGCATGACACGTGAGCCCGGTTCTGTTATCACCTTACATCCACACTCATGCATTTTCGAGCAGAGATAATGGGCCGGAATTTGCGGTGGGTAATAACAGTGAACGAACAGCGTTTACTGTTATTACCCCTTTGAAACTGACCGCAACCCCAGGGTGCAGTGCACGCCCATCAAGCGCGGAAATCCTGACGTTGCGGTCAGTCATTCACTGCTCCGACGCTGGCTGCACTGTGGCACCCCACCCTCCCCACAGCTGGCAATCAGTGAAATCAGTGAAACTGACAAAGACTTGGGCTTTTCCGCAGTAATATCGCTGTGAAATACCCCATTAAAAGTTCGACCCTTTTGGATTCGATGTAACTGGGGTTTTAACAGCGTATTGACTGCTAAACAAAGGTTATGGCCCTGAAAAATTAATTTAAATTTTGTGGAGTGTCAAATTTCTCCATTATAATAAAAATTTAAATTTTTAAGAAACTTTCAAAAAAAATCTATATTTAAAAAAAAGTTTGTTCAGGATTATTTCAGGTTCAACGTTATCTCCATGTGAGAGTCCTGATCTTTGTTTTGCTCTCTGTACCATTTTTAAAAAGTCTGGATAAAAGCAGGTTCTCATTTCCTGCTGCTTCGGCAGCTTGTTGACGTCACAGCAGATCGCGTTATACTGCACTGAAATCTCTTACGTGTCAAAAAAAGGCAAACTTCTCACCACAGAGATTGCGCGATCTCTGTGGGCAGCTTTCTTCGGGGCCAGCGGCCAGCTTCGTTGCTGACCTCAAATTCCAGGCCCAACTTGAGTGATTTTCCCCTTCCTATCTGAGAAGCACTAAAGTAGTTGCCTCCTCCAACTACTATCCCAGCTGAGATCAACCTACTTAGCACAGACCAGGGATAGATCCTGGGGCCTCCCTGGTCTGTCTGCCTCAGTACCACAGCGGGGGAGCATTTTTACTCAGGTTAGTGTCAGTTGTGGCTCAGTGGGTAGCACTCTTGCCTCTGAGTCAGAAGGTTGTGGGTTTAAGACTTGAGCACAAAAATCTAGGCCGACACTCCAGTGCAGTACTGAGGGAGTGCTGCACTGTTGGAGGTGCATCAGGTGGATGTAAAATATCCCGTGGCACTATTTCGAAGAAGAGCAGGGGAGTTATCCCCGGTGTTCTGGCCAATATTTATCCCTCAACCAACATCACTAGAAACAGAGTATCTGGTCATTATCACATTACTGTTTGTGGGAGCTTGCTGTGCGAAAATTGGCTGCTGCGTTTCCCATATTACTACAGTGACTACACTTCAAAAGTACTTCATTGGCTGTAAAGCGCTTCGGGACTGACATGAGTCAGTCATTCATGAAAGAAAGACTTATGAAATAATACTGAGCGGCCTACGGGTGGCGCTGTCCAGGGAGAGTATAAATACTCGGGCATGGGCCCAGCTTGTGCAGGATATTCTTAACAGGAACGAGTGAAGGACACAACTAGACCTCCATGTTGTAAAACAGTTGATTAAAGCTTTGTTTAACGCTTAGACCAAGTGCCAAGTAGTTTTCTTACGTCAGGGACATCCGGTGGTCGTGTAAGGCGCTATAGAAATGCAAGTCTTTCTTTCTAAGTGATTGAGGAGGCCTGTCCTGATGGGTTGTAACAATCCCGTGGCACTAATCACCGATAATCCCATGTTAATGTGGGAGCACAATCGCCACAAGGACTGGAACGGTTCAGGAAGGCTCACCACCATCTTCTCAGGGAAACCAGGGATGGGCAATCAATGCGGCCTTGCCAGCGTTGCCCACATTCTGAGAACCGAAACAATCCCATGTCCTCATAAAACCCCGCCCCTGTTCCATGGTTGCACCCATGATGCCATCTAGATATGACCTGCAATATTACTGAGCTACGCTGGATGAATATTTGTATCAAGATCCCGCCACTCCAAGCTTTACTGTTGCCGTGTTTATTTTTAGTCAGTGATCTACAATAATCAGCCAGGATCTCAAGTTTTCCAGCACCTGCTATTGTCTGTATTTTTGCTATCGTGGCCATCGGACCTTCAATACTATGGACAAGCTTTGGAGAAATTTCCACATTGGATGTTTCCCTCCTGAAAGTGCCCACTTCAAATCCATTCAGTGTTTGGACGCTTATTCAGCCCATCCCAGATAATTAGTGGAAGGTAACACCTGAAGCTTTGTGTAAAACTAATCGCACTTTTCAAAGGGAACTCCAGGCTGCAACCCAACATCTGCACAATAAACAGACCACACCTCCAATATCTTGTTCCAGCCATTATTCCTTTTAATTGTTTTGTTTGTTCAACAAAGACTACTACCCTGAGAACTGCTTTGGAGACTTGCCAGCTGCCGCCTTAAATTACACAGTAATTTGGGCATTCTGTGCATTTGAAGCATTTTATTCTCTTTTACCACGGTGCAGGGTAGTTATTAACCCACAGAAACACACCCTGAATAATTTACTACAATCATTTTTGTGTCCATTTCCACAGCCTTTCTAACTACTGCCCCTGAAGATGTTGACTTGTGACGGGGGTTCTGTTCCGCATGGCTCCTTGTCCAAGTCCTTACTTTTCGAGTGTGAGCCGATGCAGTGAGTAGCAACAAGCTATTCGACCGTGGAGAGCAGCACAGCTGAGCTCGAGCCTGTTCTCACCCTCCATCCACACTTCACCCAGTGCAGTAATTAGGTATCCTTCTTAAACTGCTTATTAAACCGAACGACCAGATTTAGGAACAGCTTCTTTCCCAGGGCTGTCATCCAACTGAACTCCACAAATAAACTCTAAAGCCTGCACATCTGCCAATGCACTTTATTATGTTTATGTTTATGTATTACAAGCCAAATGTATGTTGAATGTTTAAATGTCTTAATCTAAATGTACACTCTCGGGAGCCGCAAGCCTACATTTCGTTGTACTGCACTTGTGCACTAACAATGACAATAAAAGTTGATTATTATTATTTATTATTATTATTTATCATTGCCTTGCAGTATTGTACTTCAATACTGCAAGGCAATCCAGGTGGTGAATTAGTAGAGTGAGGAGAATTAACACAACAAAGCATCAAATGAGGAAAGGGCATTAATCATGTTTATTCCATAGTCCATGTATAATGTGTTCCATTGTGAGCTCCACTCAACCCTTCTCATTTCCTCAGGAAAGATTCTCCCTGCCCTCCAAAGGCAATGTTACAACTCGGGCTCTCTCCCAACACTCTTTATTCCTGCTCACTACAATAGGCACAATAGTATTGGGGGCAATTTTATTCTAACCCCCGCCCGATTTTACTCTCCATGGAAGTCAATGGAGAGCAATATCAGGCAGGGTGTAAAACCAGCGTTCCACCCGATCCCGTCGGCTTCCTGCCAGGCGAGTTGGGTTAAAATTGCCCGAATTATGTGCGCAGTGATTGCGATAACATGCCTCAGGGTTAACAATCTACCCTTGTACTGCCAGGGTATACACCAAAATAGTATACATTGCCCACTCTACATTACTCTGGCAGGTGGTAGAACACAACACTGACAGACTATACATTTCAGGCTAAATTCAAATGATATTTATTGTAAGGTGCATATTTATACAGAAGCAAAATACAATCAGAAGATAAAGAACAACACTGTGTCAGCTGTGGCTCAGTGGGTAGCACTTTCACCTCTATGTCAGAAGGTCATGGGTTTGAGTCCCACTCCAGAGACTTGAGTACAAAAATTAGGCTAACACTCCAGTGTAGAACGGAGGGAGGATTGCACTGTTGAAGGCCCCGTCTGCCCTTTCAGGTGGACGTAAAAGATCCCATGGCACTATTTCGAAGGAGAGCAGGGGCGTTCTCCCCGGTGTCCTGGCCAATATTTATCCCTCAACCAACATCACTAAAAAATAGAACAGATTATCTGGTCATTGTCACATTGCTGTTTGTGGGAGCTTGCTGTGTGCAAATTGGCTGCCGCGTTTCCTACATTACAACAGTGACTACACTTCAAAAGTTGGTTGTAAAGCGCTTTGGGACGTCCTGTGGTCATGAAAGGCGTGATAGAAATGCAAGTCTTTCTTTCTTTCTCAAGACAAAGGAAATTCTGGCGGCAACCATTCCAATTTAAAATCCCAGTCGTTGGAATGGCTAAATTGTGTGGGACCCGTGCTGGTGGTATTGGCTCCTTATGCACAGGTCTCATGCAGCCAGCTGGAAGCCAAAGGTAAACTTTCGCTAAGGCTGGTGGATCTGGAAAGAACAAGTCTTCCCGTCCTTAGCTAATCCTGGCACACTTACTTTCAGGATTACGTCGGCTGCATCAGATCTGCAGATTGGAAGCCAGCACCATTAGCACGGGCAAATTCATACGAAAAGATATGCGCCCCAAGTTTGCGACCCTGGCAACATCGATGCTGGCAGGTTGCAGCTGGGAGCGCAGTGGATCTCGTAAGGTCAGTCCCTCCCACTCATTTTGATAGGCTCCTTGTGTCAGTGTAATGAGCACAGGGAGCCCAGATATCCATGTGATTGGCTGGTTGGAGTGGGGGGTTGGGATATCTGATGCGGCAGTAACTCTTAAAGGGTTGTTGCTTGCTAGCAAAGGAGTGGGGGGTTTTTTTTGCTGTGGAAAAAGTTGGGTGAACTGTACAGGCCAAGATAATGGCTGGCGGCAGAAATGTGGGGAAATCTCCCCCTCCAGATGATCACATCTTGGAGGTCCTGCTACAGGAGCCGCAGCAAAGGAAGGTACCCGTATGGGGAAGCTGAAGGCTCTCATGAAAGCCGAGGCTGTAAGATGTGTGAATGGAGGCACCAAGAGTATGAATGTAGTATCCCAGGTCTGTAGAAACTGGGAGCAAGTGTGTAAGAAGTTTTTAGGTATCAGGAGGGATGCCAAGATCAGCGTGCCCATATCTGGATAGACTATTTCTATTGGTGCGTAATGTACATGGCAGAAACAGAACTTTTACTGCTACCTTGCCACAGACTGCCTTGGCCCTACTCTCTCGCTAAACCCTTCCACCTTTAAAAACATTCTCAAAACCCATCTTGTGACCAAGCCTTTGGTCCTTCCTCCTAATTCCTACCTCCATGGCCCGGTGTTTGTTTCCTTGTCTATTTCCACTTGTTGAAGCACCTTGGGCCGATTCTTACATTAAAGGTGTGGTATAAATGTTACTGTTGTAACCCGGCACTCTCTCAGGGAGGCAGCATGCAATGCTTGGAGACAAGCTTTTTGCACACAGGCTTTGAAGGCAAGAACGCTGCAGGGCACACTTTCAGTGTGCATGTGCATTCATTATTATGGTCCCACACAGGGAGGATATAGGCTGGCCTCAGGGGGTGCCTGTCTGGCTGCCCTTCCATGTTCGAACTTTCGGGCAAAGCAGCACATAGCCTTCGGGTGAGAATCTGGACCAACTCAAAGGGGCCTGTCCAGATTTCAGAGGAGGGCGCAAGCATTCTTCAAGCCCGAGTCCAGGGAAGGAGTAGGGGAGGCAGAGGATGGTGACATGGTGCAAACATTCAATAAGCATCCACGTTTAGCAGTTTCACTGTTACCCTACTTACTAGCTCAGTACCACAGTGATACGTTGCCCAACAGTGGTATTATGCCACCGAATATATTGGCATTTTACCTCTGTTACAAGGTATTCCACACTGGCACCACTGAAACCTATTTGGCTGTGCAGGCTTCACAAGATGAAATGGCAGGGCCGACTGGCTCCACGGCGCGGCAAGTCTCACCCGGCATAGGTACCAACAAAAGTATAAGTGCCGCAGGGCAGTCAGGCAGAGAGTTTAAGGAGGGAGTGTCATGTGAAGCACAAGTGAGGAGGAACAAGCAGAGATGGCCGCAGGCGAGCAACAGCTTGTATTTATATAGCGCCTCTAACATAGTAAAACGTCCCAAGGTACTTCACAGGAGTGTTATAAGACAAAAAATTTGACACCGAGCCACATAAGGAGAAATTAGGGCAGGTGACCAAAAGCTTGGTCAAAGAGGCAGGTTTTAAGGAGCATCTTAAAGGAGGAAAGAGAGATAGCGAGGCGGAGAGGTTTAGGCAGGGAATTCCAGAGCTTAGGGCCCAGGTAACAGAAGGCACGGCCACCAATGGTTGAGCGATTATAATCAGCGATGCTCAAGAGGGCAGAATTAGAGGAGCGCAGATATCTCGGGGGGTTGTGGGTCTGGAGGAGATTACAGAGATAGGGAGGGGCGAGGCCATGGAGGGATTTGAAAGCAGGGATGAGCATTTTAAAATCGAGGCTTTGCTTAACCGGGAGCCAGTGTAGGTCAGCGAGCACAGGGGGTGATGGGTGAACGGGACGGTGCGAGTTAGGAAACGGGTAGCCGAGTTTTGGATGATCTCAAGTTTACGTAGGGTGGAATGTGGGAGACCAGCCAGGAGTGCGTTGGAATAGTCAAGTCTAGAGGTAACAAAGACATGGATGATGGTTTCAGCAACGGATGAGCTGAGGCAAGGGCGGAGACGGGCAATGTTACGGAGGTAGAAACAGGCGGTCTTGGTGATGGTGCGGATGTGTGGTCGGAAGCTCATTTCAGGGTCAAATACGACCCCAAGGTTGCGAACAGCGTGGTTCAGCCTCAGGCAGATGCCAGGGACAGGGATACTAACTGGTGTTGTGCAGCTGGGTAGGCCGGGGATTGGTACCTTTTCTTCAGAAAGTCAATGTCGGATCAGCAAAATGCCTTCACGACGTCTCTTGAGAATACACAGAACCCCCTGCAATAGTTGTCCGACAATCAATTCAATTCAATTCAATTTTATTTGTCATATATGCAGCAGACGTGTGTACTGCACAATGAAATGTTGATTTTTACGAGTCCTCCCAACAGTGGAATAAATATGGCATAGCAATGATAAAAATACTAATAGAAATACAGTAATAATAAATAAAACAACAGTAATAAATAATAATAAATTATTCGTTCATGAGTCTTATGGCCTGGGGGTAGAAGCTGTTTCGAAACCTGCTGGTACGAGACCGCATGCTTCGGTATCTCTTACTGGACGGGAGCAGGGCGAAGAGGTTGTGGCTGGGGTGGCTCACGTCTTTAATGATTCTCAGGGCCTTCCCCCGGCACCTCTCGGGGTAGATATCCTGCACAGCAGGTAGTTTAATTCCTATAGTGTGTTGTGGAGCTTTCACCACCATCTGTAGAGCCTTGCAGTCTGTGGCGGTGCAGTTGCCATACCAGGTAGTGATGCAGCCGGACAGGATACTCTCGATGGTGCACCGGTAGAAGTTGGTGAGAATCTGGGGGGCCATTCCAAATTTCTTCAGTCTCCTGAGGAAGAACAGGCATTGGCATGCCTTCTTGGTTACAACGTCGATGTGATGAGACCACGTTAAGTCCTCCGTAATGAATACACCCAGGAATTTGAAGCTGCTAACCCTCTCCACCTCAGCCCCTTCGATGTAGATTGGGGTGTGTCCCCAGCAGCAAATCGGCAGCAATGCAGCTCCAACATCCCTGCAGCCGCATGTGAGGGATTCACACAACTTCAGTACATGTGAGAACACCACTACCATCTGCAGCGGAGTCCCCAAGGACAAGGGATTCATTGTATTGAGACCGTGGGCTTCAACTTAAAGCAATCTCTCAGCGCCAGATTGGGTGAGGTGTGTACGGACGGGCTGGTTTGCGAGGGCCACATGGTTGAATAGCCTCTGTGCTCACTGTCATGACAAAATCTTCACTTGGGTGAGGTTCGGGCACAGGAAGTCTGCCATTGCCAACGGAACCGTACCCCAGTGTGAACCAGTGCATTCAGCAACGGGGGAGCTTTTTCCAACCCTTTAATGGTATCACACAAACCAGGTGTGTGACTGTCTGCCAATATGGATGAGTATAGCTGTTCACATTGTCTGGCATGTACCATTTAGATTTATTGGTAATAATCACCATTATCCTCTAAAATAAGGCCTAGTTTGAGGGAAAACAGATGTTTGCCTTCAAAGGAAACCTGTTATCATGTGTCACTAAGACATCCCACCCTCACAGCTACAAGCACAAATTATAGGCTGGCATGTCAGGATTTACCTCATTCACAAAGGAAAGGTTTGCTCACTGAATTTTTAATATCTTTTTTTGCCAACTATGTTTCTTTAACCACTTTTTTCCCCCCACCACTGTTTGACCCACTGAGATCAATGGAAACACCAATGGAGAAACCTGAAGATTTTGTCATGACAGTGAGCACAGAGACTATTCAACCATGTGGCCCTCGCAAACCAGCCCGTCCGTACACACCTCACTTGGGTGAGGTTCGGGCACAGGAAGTCTGCCATTGCCTGAACTCATTGGAATTGAAACCAAGAAAAAGGCCCGTGTTCGATCCCCGGTCTGTGGTGAGTCAGCCGCTCCCAGTGGGACAGCGGTCAAGGGGGCAGGCCTCACAGTACGAGGCTGGCGTGAATCCCACCTGCAGCAGGGGCCAGAGCAGCCACGATTTGGCAGGAGGCCATCGCTCGCTTTGAGGTTACAGTTTGAACAAGTTTGCAAAAAGGTTCTACTAACATCTTCCTCTGAATTTCGGATCAGTAACTGTGAGGAGACACTGGAATATAAAAAAAATCTCGGGAGCAGCAGCCCCCCTGTTGTGCCGACATAAAACACATTCGACTGTGAAAGCAGCATGCTCAGTTTTCAGTCACAGCTCTGGAATAGCTCCTTGCAGCCTTATCAGTGTTGCCAGGCAACATCACGTCTGCAGATCTTTTGGTTTTCACTGGATTTGCATGCAACTTGTTCGCAGCCATTCTCTGTTAGAGCTTCTCCACTGTGTTCTGCTTGTTATAAGAGCAGACTCTGGCCCTGGCCCTTATCACCGTGGTACCCAGTACTGGAGTCACTCCAGATATCAGTACAAGTGAGGTTAGACATCTCTAACCCTAAATATTTAGATAGTCCTAAATCCTTGCTCAGGCTGGCATTCCGATAGCTAGTTACCAGCTGAATTCTCGTCCAAGAGACTTATAAGAACATAAGAAATAGAAGCAGGAGTCGGCCATTTGGCCCCTCGAGCCTGTTCCGCCATTCAATAAGATCATGGCTGATCTTCTTTCCTGCCCTATCCCCATATCCCTTGATTCCCTTAGTGCCCAAGAATTTATCGCTCTCAGTCTTAAATATACTCAACGACTGAGCATCCACAGCCCTCTGGGGCAGAGAATTCCAAAGATTCACAACCCTCCGAGTGAAGACATTCCTCCTCATCTCAGTCCTAAATGGACGACCCCTTGTCCTGAGACTATGACCCCCTAGTTCTCGACTCTCCAGCCAGGGGAAACAACCTCTACCCTGTCAAGCCCTCTAAGAATTGTATATGTTAACACTGCGATTAAACCTTATTTGAAATGGGTTAACGGCGGCACTCACAGAACGCTGATTGGAAAAGCTAAGCTAAGGCACTGTGGTGGGCAAAGCAAACGACCTGCCTGCCTGGGGAGTGGAACGCCACCTTGTAGAACCTGTTCAATTTCTGTCCCAGTACAATCAATCAGGATGAAATTCGGGCGGGTTCTACAATGGGTGGGACAATCCCCTCCGCCAATTTATTGGCCAGGCAATGACGTTAAAAATCACTCCCAGTGCCGTTGTGTTTCGGCTGTTGCCTTGTGGAGTTTGACTTGGAGCAGGGGTATTCAGGTCCCTTCCGACACTTGGCCACGCTACCCCGGGCAGCAACAGTTGCAGGGCGGTCTGGATGATGCTGGGAGCGGACGGTTGAGCCCTTGTTGCAATGGGCCAGCAGTGTCTCTTTAATTCTTAATGGCATGAGTCAGAGGCGAGAGGACAATGGAAACCAAGTCAATTAAAATAAAGGCACATGGTACAGCCAATTTGCATCATTCACAAATCTCAAAGCACACTGCTTTGCAAATTGATGTGAATCAGTATGACGTGGCCTGGCCACCTGCATCGCTGTGCAGCAGGTGGGGATGGGTTGAAGCTGAGCATTTAACCCACACTGACCCAAGTCATGGCCACTTTGTGAAACCCTGCAAGTACTTAAAGCTTAGCTGGGCTCACAATATGTTGGATTGCTCGACACTGATTAGAAAAGATGGGATTTGGTGCACAGAGGGGTCGAACCCACAGAGGGGAGACGAAAATGGCTTAGTCACTGGCAAATGGTACCAATATTGGATTTTAGGTTTCCTGTCCATGGGCAGCTGAATTTTGGGGTCTACAATGTCACACACAAGCCCCTGAGCAATCGCTCTATTAGTAGTGATGTGCCTCAATTATTCCGAGACTCGAAGTTAGCAGAACAAAAGTAAGGCTTTTATTAACTCAGAACATAACACGTAAAATAGAGAGATGTCTACCTTCAGGAGGCTGATGCCGGACTGAAGTTAGATTACAAAGGAGCCAGGTATGGGCGGAGCCCTGCACACAACCAGTTCCAGCACATTCCAATGCATAATACATGAGGACTGGGGGAAGGGAAAAGACACAGAAAGCAGGCAGTTAGAAGACACAGAAAACAGGCAGTGATGAATGGAATATATTTCATCACAAGTAGATGTACTGGGGGGTGGGGTTTAACCAGGAGCGGGTTTCAGCTTGAAGCCTGGGCTATTTGAATTCATGAGTACGGCAGTGTAGTGGTTATGTTACTGGACTAGTGATCCAGAAACCTGGACGAATAATCTAGAGAATATGGGGTCGATTTTATCTCAGGTGCGGGGAATTGGCGGGTTCCCCGAATTTAGTGATTCCCACACAATTCTAAATGGGTCTATGAGATTGATGCAATTTTAACTCAATTGGCCAATTGATTTCCAACGTGTGGGAAACCTTGGCAATTGAGTATTTCCAGTCAAAAAGTCGCAGAATATGACATCATCATTGCTGCTGCTTTTAAGGTCCACAGCAAGCCTTGCAGGCTCCCAAACTTCACCATTAAGATGGCACAGGAGCTTGCAGGAGCAACGGCCAGCAGGAGGGCCAGATCTGCCCCCAAATTTGATGAGGCTTCACTGCAGGCATTACTGGATGGTGCTAGGGCCCACAGGGAGGTCCTGTTCCCTTCTTCAGGGAAGAAGAGGCCCCCCAGTCAGACCAAGGCTGTGTGGCTACAGGTAGCAGGTCAAGTCAACTGCTTGGGGCTCACACGAAGAACGTGGTTGCAGTGCAGGAAAAGATTCCATGACCTTCTTCGCACTGGAAAAGTAAGTACTGTATGATCTTTCCATCACCCTCAATCTGATCCCCATTGCCTTTCCTCACCAGCACTCAGCTTTAGCAATCTCTTCCTCTACATCCCACTAGACACTCACATCCATGCACCCTTACCCATTCCCTCTCTCTCTATGCTCACATTCACAGAACTATTCCACCATGCAGCCCTCACACTCCCTCTCACTCTGATGCTTTGAACACAACTGACAACACACAGGGAGGGCCCTTGGTCTTGCAACCTCACTCCATCTTTGTCTCCCTCTAAGTATCTATGCTATGCAATCTCTGCACTCACTCCTTCATTCTCACTCAACCTCCACTTGTCTCCCTCATTCCAGGAAAAGAGAGCTCACAACAGGAGAGAGCGAGCCAGGACAGGAGGAGGGCCGCCCTCATTAGCCCAGCTCACCCCCTGGGAGGAAGGCGTCCTGGAGATTGCCGGGGCTGACCGAGATGTGGACGTTGGGGAAGGACAGACAGGTGCATCCCCGCAAGCTGGTGACAGAATAGTTTTCCATCTCTCTCGTTGGCATTGCATGAGTCGCTGATAATGATTCTGAAGCTACATCATATGGACTTATGATCATCTGCAAAATGCAATGTGCATGTAACCTTAGCATCACATCTCTAACTTTTTCCTTGACTCCCCCACAGGACCATCGAGAGCCCCCGTCCCCACTGTGCAGGAGGAAGAGCCTGAGATGCCAGACTCCTCAGAGGAATCTGCAACCTCTGAGGGCGCAGCGTCAGCAGAAATAAGCGCACCCAGCACCAGCGCAGACACTCACACCTCGGTGGGACCTTCGGGACATAGAGTAGAGTTGCCACCTGGTGTATCACAGCTCAGAAGTGAGCATCAGCAGATTGTGGAGACAGGGACAGCAGTGGAGAGTCCTCGTCGGAGGGCGCAGGACTCTGCCAGCTCGGCTCAGCTGCATGTCGACCCTCTGCCTCTGGGTCCATCCGTAAGATCAGAGGTGATGGAACTCCATGCACAGATGCAGGAGTCTCTGGCAGGTTTTGTCTCTGGGGTCGCTGCGAGTGTGGAGCGAATGGAGGAGTCCATAGCGAACATGAGCAGAGCCTTTGTGGAGTCATTGGCGCATGAACGCATCAACACGGAAAGGATGGCTACCTACGTGGAAATGATTGCTGCCTCCATGGTAAGGCTGGCTACCATAGAGGAGAGGATGGCTACGGTAGAGGAGAGGAGGGCAACGGTAGAGGAGAGGAGGGCTACGGCCATGGAGGAGGTTAGTCGCCAGGGTATGGAAAACATGGTGAGTGTTCAGAATAGAATGACATCTCTTGAGGAGGGATGGGCATCTATTGAACAGAGAAACCAGACCTTCATGGAAGTCCTTCTGAGTAGGACTGCCATTGCAGATACGGGTCCCCATGGCCCCCCTGATGTGCAGCAAGGTGCTCTGAAGCCACTTGCAGACACTGAGGGGGACCTGACCCATGAGAGGGAGGTTGGTGGCAGACCTCAAGGAAGTGGGGGCTCCTCTCCAAGTGCTCACACTTCCATGGCACTGCAGAGCCCTCGGTCAGAGCCCCGCTGGAGTACACACCCAACGGAGATAGAGGTCTCAACCCCTGCACAGCCGCAGGAGCAGCAGACTGCTGGCGAGCCCTCACAGGCTCGCCACCCCAGAGGACGCCCACCAAAGGTGTCGAGACAGGAGCAGCAGGAAAGTGAGCAAGGGGCCTCCACATCCGCTGAAGCCACAGGGGAACCACTATGTAGGAGCACGCGTAAGAGGAGAATAAAGCACAAATAGTCACAAGGGTAGTCACTTGGGTGAAATGTTGTGTATTTTGTAAAAATGCCAACCGTTGTTTGTTTTGCATAAAAATTCTGATGGCAACTTCTGCAGTTGTGGCGTGTGTCATTTTGCGAATGGTGCTGGAGGTCCTCTAATGCCAAGAGGGGAAGGAAAAAAAGGCCTCCCATGCTTCTGGTAGATGCCTCAGTTGAGGAAGCGCTGAGTGAGGGTGTCGAGAGGGGTTTCCCAGGAGGTCACACTGGAGAAGTGTGTGAGGCTCCAACCTTCCACAGGTGTGGTTAGGCCTGGTAAAAGTTGCCCCAGGCCTGAGACAACAAAGTCCTGACACCTGCAAATGATGACTGATCAAATATCCTCTTTAATGTTAGGCCTGCAGCTGATAGTCAGCAAGCCAATAGTGCTCATGCCAGGTTTCACAGGCGTGATCCCCACCAGGCGTGTTTTACGTGGGAAAAGGGTTAAACAGGCAAGGGCCTGTTAAAATGGGATTATAAAGGCCAATGAGTGCTGTTTAAGGGCCTTAAAGACCAGTCCCGCCTGTTGCAGGCGGGACTGATTCGGGTCAATCAGACACACCTAGGTTAAAATGGCTAGGTGTCGGGAACCAGGCGGGGGGGGGTCCCGACCCCCAGGTTTTGCGATTTTAATCCCCCGCACGCCTAAACGCCCGCCTGTCAGCTGCGTTAAAATCGAGCCCTATGTGTTCAAATCTCACCGTGGCAGTTTTGAGAATTTGAATTCAGGTTTAAAAGTCTGGTATCAGTAAAAATCAGGCACTAAAAAGCAAGTAGTGGTAAAAGTGACCATGAACCTGTTTCAAATTGTCCTATAAACTCAACTGGTTCGATAATGCCCCTTAGGGTAGGAAACCCACCGTCCTTATCTGATCTGGGCCTACATGTGACTCCAGTCCCCACACCAGTGGCCCAGCAAGCCCCTCAGCTGACAAAAAATGGCTTCTGCACCAATTAAAGCTCCTCCCTCAAGTACCTTAACTCTCCCATTATAGAAGTCTAAGTAGAAGCAGTTCCGCAATATAAATGAGTCATGATCTGCTATCAGCTGGCATAAATCCAAGGCTTTTCATAGGTTTGGAGCCATACTGTAATAAAATACTCACAGGATGTGCTCTAGACTTTAAACCGTGGCAGAGTTCCACTGTAATAAACTGTTCCGGCTTTAACCTGCGTACAATGAGTTTGGGGGAGGTGGGGGCCCGCAATTTTAACTTAACCCGCTTGTCGGGAAACTGAGCGGATCGGGCGCAACGCAGGTTTTACACCCTGCCTGATTTTACTCGCCATTGAAGTCAACAGAGAAATAGCCTGTCAACACTAAATATTCAGGCTCACACACAAACAATGACCATTCTGGTGACGTCCTCAGCGTGAGCCGCCATCGAAAAAGTGCTTTACAACCACCGGCCCACTTTTCAAGTGCAGTCACTGTTATGTTGGCAGCCAATTTGCGCACAGCAACATCCCACAGGCAGCAAATGAATAAATAATAAGTTAATCTCATTTTGGTTGGGTCGGTAGAGGGATGAGTGTTGGCCAGGAGACTACAGAAAGTGCCACGGGATCTTTTACATCTATCTGAATGGGCAGAGAGGGCCTCGGTTGAACATCTCATCGGAAGGACGGCGCCTCCGACAGTGCAGCACTGCATCGAAGTAGCGGCCTAAAATAGGGATTGGGCCTTCGGAATCGGAGGCGAAAATCGGAGCCAAGCTGACACATAATGGCAGATGTTGGCGTGTCCATGTCAAGGGGCATCTGGTGCTTCGGATCATGTACACCCTTACGCTGTGAAGAGAGCTGGAATTAACTTGAAATGGTTCCCTCCCTGAAATAGAGTGGCTGGTAAAGATTGGAATTCCCTGCTCAGATCAGCGAGGGGGGATTTCCTCGGGGCCTTTCCTGCTCTGCCACAGAGGAAGGTCGGCTGAAACCCCGGGAAACAGGGAATCTGACAAGCTTCTGCTGAAGTTACGACGGCGGAGTGGGCGACTCACCAAGGAAATTCTACCCCCCAAAAAAAGAAAGACTTGCATTTCTATAGCGCCTTTCACAACCTCAGGAAGTCCCAAAGTGCTTTACAGCCGATGAAGTACTTTTGAAGTGTAGTCACTGTTGTAATGTAGGAAACGCGGAGGCCAATTTGCGCACAGCAAGCTCCCACAAACAGCAATGTGATAATGACCAGATCATCTGTTTTAGTGATGTTGATTGAGGGATAAATATTGGCCCCAGGACACCGGGGAGAACTCCCCTGCTCTTCTTCGAAATAGTGCCGTGGGATCTTTTACCTGAGAGAGCAGACGGGGCCTCGGTTTAACGTCTCATCCAAAAGACGGCACCTCCAACAGTGCAGCACTCCCTCAGCACTGCACTGGAAATGTCAGCCTGGATTACTCTGGAGAGGGACTTTGAACCCATGACCTTCTGACTCAAGTCCAACATTCCAACAGTGACTACACTCCAAAAGTACTTCATTGGCTGTAAAGCGCTTTGAGACATTCGGTGGTCGTGAAAGGCGCTATAGAAATGCAAGTCTATCTTTCTTTCTTTCAAGAGGCAAGAGTGCTACCAACTGAGCCAGGGCTGACACTAACATCCCCTATCAGCCAATACCGAGTTCTAGTTTTTGCTTGAGAGAGAACAAGGGCTGCATTTACACTGTGAACGAAAAGGTTCCTGGGAGCAGATCCTCCCGCCAGGAAATGGCGTGCGGCACAAGAAGACTTAGAGAAAGGAAGACAATAACGCAACTTAAAAAGGTAGCATAAATAAATAAAAAGATATTGATCAAAAGCTCACACCAGTTCACACCAGAGCTTGGAAACGAATTTGGCTGCCACGGTGCCATTCAACCCCCTCGAATGTGTTTCAGCATTGTAATTCCATCCTAAGTGGCTGTTATTCTATCTGTAACACATGGGTTGTTGACAATTTCACACAGTGATTAAATAATGCAGCACCATTGTAACTTATCTTTCACCCTTTCACCAGCTGATTAGGTTTTGCAAGAGGCCACCACCCTGGCACTATCTTCGCTCGGATCTCATTTTTGGCCAATTGAACGAATGTTTCTTTTAAAGTGACCCTGCGCAACTCACTCAGTGGACGGCTGAGTATGGCACCGAGATACTTGGGCCAGAAAGATCCCAGGATGGTTCCCTGTTTGGTGCTACATTAGCTGAGTCAGTACTCCAAACCTTCATCAACACCTTCACCGAAGCGTACGAGAGCATAAGAACATAAGAAATAGGAGCAGGAGTAGGCCATACGGCCCCTCGGGCCTGCTCTGCCATTCAATAGGATCATGGCTGATCCGAACCTAGACTCACGTCCACTTCCCTGCCCTCTCCCTGTAACCCCTAATTCCCTTATCTGCTAGGAAAGTGTCTATCTCCATTTTAAATTTATTTAATGTTGCAGCTTCCACAGCTCTCTGGGGTAGCAAATTCCATAGATTTACTACCCTCTGAGTGAAGAAGTTTCTCCTCATCTCAGTTTTGAAAGGGCAGCCCCTTATTCTAAGATTATGCCCCCTAGTTCTAATCTCACCCATCAGTGGAAACATCCTCACCGCATCCACCCGATCAAGCCCCCTCACAATCTTATATGTTTCGATAAGATCGCCTCTCATTCTTCTGAACTCCAATGAGTAGAGTCCCAACCTACTCAACCTTTCCTCATACGTCAACCCCCTTATCTCTGGAATCAACCGAGTGAACCTTCTCTGAACCGCCTCGAGAGCAAGTATATCTTTTCTTAAAATATGGAAACCAAAACTGCACGCAGTATTCCAGGTGTGGCCTCACCAGCATGGGTCTTACACTAAACATCCGTAAGAAAAAGGTCCTCTACCAACCTGCCCCCGCCACACAGTACTGCTCCCCCCCGATTATCAAAATCCACGACAAGGCCATGGACAACGTGGACCACTTTCCATACCTCGGGAGCCTACGGCAATAGATTGGGAAAAGGGGAAGTGCAACGAGACCTGGGTGTCCTTGTGCACCAGTTGCTGAAGGTAAGCATGCAGGTGCAGCAGGCGGCTAAGAAGGCAAATGGTATGTTGGCCTTCATAGCGAGAGGATTCGAGTACAGGAGCAAGGATGTCTTGCTGCAGTTGTACAGGGCCTTGGTGAGACCACACCTTGAGTATTGTGTGCAGTTTTGGTCGCCTTATCTGAGGAAGGATGTTCTTGCCATGGAGGGAGTGCAGCGAAGATTCACCAGACTGATACCTGGGATGGCAGGAATGACGTATGAAGAGCGATTGGGTCGATTAGGCTTATATTCGCTAGAGTTTAGAAGAATGAGAGGGGATCTCATTGCAACTTATAAAATTCTAACAGGACTAGACAGACTAGATGCAGGAAGGATGTTCCCGATGGTGGGGGAGTCCAGAACGAGGGGTCACAGTCTAAGCTTAAGGGGTAAGCCATTTAGGACAGAGATGAGGAGGAATTTCTTCACCCAGAGAGTGGTGAACCTGTGGAATTCTCTACCACAGAAGGCAGTTCAGGCCAACTTATTAAATATATTCAAGAAGGAGTTAGATATACTTCTTAAGGCTAAAGGGATCAAGAGATATGGGGAGAAAGCAGGGATAGGGTACTGAATTTGGATGATCAGCCATGATCTCATTAAATGGCGGAACAGGCTCGAGGGGCCGAATGGCCTACTCCTGCTCCTATCTTCTATGTTTCTATGTCAACAAGAGCAGACGTCGACGACGAAGTCCAACACCGCCTTCAGTGTGCCAGTGCAGCATTCGGTCGCCTAAGGAAGAGAGTGTTTGAAGACCAGGACCTCAAACCCAGCACTAAGCTCATGGTCTACAGAGCAGCAGTGATACCTGCCCTGCTGTATGCTTCAGAGACATGGACATGTACAGCAGGCACCTCAAAGCACTGGGGAGGTACCACCATCGCTGCCTCCGCAAGATCCTGCAAATCCATTGGCAGGATAGGCGCACCAACGTCAGTGTTCTTGCTCAGGCCAACATCCCCAGCATTGAAGCTTTGACCACGCTCAATCAGCTCCGATGGACGGGTCACATTGTCCGCATGCCCGATACGAGACTCCCAAAACAAGCGCTCTACTCGGAGCTCCAGCACGGCAAGAGAGCCCCAGGTGGGCAGAGGAAACGCTTCAAGGACACCCTCAAAGCCTCCTTGAAAAAGTGTAACATCCCCACCGACATCTGGGAATCCCTGGCCCAAGACCGCACAAAGTGGAGGAGAAGCATCAGGGAAGGCGCCGAACACCCCGAGTCTCTTCGCCGGGAGCAAGCGGAAGCCAAGCGCAAACATCGGAAGGAGCGCACGTCAACCCAAGCACCCCACCCACCCGCCCCTTCAACCACCGTCTGCCCCACCTGTGACAGAGACTGTAGGTCCCACGTTGGACTCATCAGTCACCTGAGAACTCATTTTTAATGTGGAAGCAAGTCATCCTCGGTTCCGAGGGACTGCCTAAGAAGAAGAAGACTCACATAGAATTACTTAAAATGTACAGCACAGAAACAGGCCATTCCACCCAACAGGTCTATGCTGGTGTTTATGCTCCACACGAGCCTCCTCCCACTCAATTTACTTCATCTCACCCTATCAACATATCCTTCTATTCCATTCACCCTCATGTACTTATCCAGCTTCCCCTTAAATGCATCCATGCTGCTCACCTCAACCACTCCCTGTGGCAACGAGTTCCACATTCTCACCACTCTCTGGGTAAAGAAGTTTCTCCTGAATTCCCTGTTGGATTTATCAGTGACTATACGGATTTATGATATATTTCTATATATAACCCCCTTCAGAAAAGTCTAAATCCACCACTGCAAAAAAAATGCATGTTTGTGCACCTTGGGTTCTTCCCTGGAATATAATTGGTGATCGACCCTGCAGCTTAAGTTACAATAAATTTGTGTCCCGCTGCACTCTCAGTGTAACTACTTGATTTTCATTTGTGACGTACAGTGGGTGCTGACATGAATCAACTGAGCGGCCTGTGGGTGGCGCTGTCCAGGGAGAGTATAAATACTCGGGCACGGGCCCAGCTTGCACAGGACATTCTTAACAGGAACTAGTGACGGACACAACTAAACCTCCATGTTGTAAAACAGTTGATTAAAGCTTTGTTTAACGCTTAGACCAAGTGCCTAGTAGTTTTCTTACGTCAGGTGCCATGTCCATTCCACATACCCGATAATGCCGGTGGGAGGTCCGATTGATTTTGATGATCGGCCTCAGTGTTCCCTCTAAGCTGCGCACGTGTGCAGCCATGCAGCCAGCTGCAAGGCCCCGCTCAGGCCGCTCACCGGTTTTTACGTTGTAAATTGCACGCATGCGCAGTAAGTTAAAGGGACCGCGCAATGAAAGAAACGGGCTGCGCAGAACAAAGCTTACAGGGAACACTGACCAGCGTTAATTGGGCAACTTCTAGGCAGCTCACCATTTGAGAGGGCAGGAAATCTGGTGGGCCTGTCGCTTCTTAAAGGGGAGGTGGAGTTTACATCGGTAGTGCATGGACAGCGGGTTGTGGTGCAGCAGGCACAATGTCAACGGCCAAGGCACACCGATTTTAGGACACTGCGGTGGAGATGCTTACTGAACAAGTCAGGGCCAGGAAGGAGGTCCTGCTTCATTCAGATGGCAGACAGGTGCCACAGTAAATAAGGCAGCAACCATGGAGAGAGGTGGCTGGGCAGCTCAATGCCAGCAACATCATTCCCAGGACCTGGCTGCAGTGCCAGAAAATATTTAATGACCTTACCAGGGCTGCCAAGGTCAGGCTCCTCTTCACATCTCACTACGCTGAATACAATTCTTGCAAATCACATTTTCTCCCCAGCATGACCAATCCTTCCCTCCGTCTCTGCACAACCCTTTCCTCCATTCACGATGGGACACTTCACACCTCCTGCTTACACACAACACCGACTGCTGCCCTTAAAACCGGCACACACAACATTCCGCTTTTACTTTGTGTGGACTCCACGGTGTCTAAATTGTCAGACTGTTTGCCCGACATACAGTTCTCGATGAGCAGAAATTTTCTCCAATTAAATATTGGGAAGACCGATGCCATTGTTTTTGGTCCCCGCCACAAACTCCGTTCCCTGGCCACTGACTCCATCCCCCTCCCTAACATCTGTCTGAGGCTGAACATAACAAAGGCCGCCTAGTTCCAGCTCCATAACATCGCCCGTCTCCGCCCTTGCCTCAGCTCATCCGCTGCTGAAACCCTCATCCATGCCTTTGTTATCTCTAGACTTGACTATTCTAACGCACTCCTGGCTGGCCTCCCACATTCTACATAAACTTGAGGTCATCCAAAACTCAGCTGCCCGTGTCCTAACTCACACCAAGTCCCGTTCGCCCATCACCCCTGTGCTCGCTGACCTACATTGGCTCCCGGTTAAGCAAAGCCTCGATTTCAAAACTCTCATCCTTGTTTTCAAATCCCGTCATGGCCTCGCCCCTCCCTATCTCTATAATCTCCTTCAGCCCCACAACCCCCCCCCCCCCCCGAGATATCTGCGCTCCTCTAATTCTGCCCTCTTGAGCATCCCTGATTATAATTGCTCAACCTTTGGTGGCCGTACCTTCTGTTGCCTAGGCCCTAAACTCTGGAATTCCCTGCCTAAACCTCTCCGCCTCTCTACCTCTCTTTCCTCCTTTAAGACGCTCCTTAAAACCTACCTCTTTGACCAAGCTTTTGGTGACCTGCCCTAATTTCTCCTTATGTGGCTCGGTGTCAAATTTTTTGTCTTATAACACTCCTGTGAAGCGCCTTGGGACGTTATACTACGTTAAAGGCGCTATATAAATACAAGCTGTTGTTGTCGACTTCGATTCATTCTCACATTTCTCTTAAATTCTTTGATACTTCACGCTGTACACACTTTCCTTTGTCCAGCGACTTCCCCCACTGGCACACTCTTTGCTGCCACCCACTGCAGGATGTTTGGGTTTTTTCTCTTCTTTAACTCTTCCCACGTAACTCTCTAGCTCACTCACACACGCACACAGTATGCCACCCTGACGGCCCATAGTGCTGCCACTCATGTACTACTGTTACCCTTTTTCTAGGTCCTCCAGCTGGCTCAGCCCCTTCAGCGGGATAGGGCGGGACCAGCCTGCCCTACTCGCTTCCCAAGCACCAGCCCACAGCTCGGCAGCCTGGGCTGGTGCGGCTAGTGAGTTAGGGGGGTTCTGCAAAGGATGATTCACTGAGCACAAGTGAGCAAGCGCAAGTGGAAAAGACAGCCCAGGAAATGGCTCGCCGCAGGGCAAGCTCAGGCCCGAGCACTGCTGAAGTGGAGAGAGATGCAGAATTTAGGAGCGCAGCCTTCCGAAGAAAAACGTTTTCTGCCAGGGAGCCACCTCCACAGGTCGGAGAGTGTGGAGGAGTCCACTACCAACTGGTGTGAAGTTCTGGCACATGGCCTCGACACTCTGCAGTCAACCATGGATGGCGTGGTCAGCTCACTGGCTGCTGTAGCTGGGCCCTCCTTATAGGAGTCTGTGGCACCGGTGATAGCATCTCTCAGGGATGCTCATACTGGGGCCATACAGGCTCTGGGCCGCATCATCTCCCCCGCCTTGAACAGACTAGGAGACCAAATGGATATGGGTTTCCATTGCATCATGGATGTCCTCCACTCTGATCTCCCACTTAGTCGCAGCCCCACAACTGGGACAGTCGTGCAATGGGAGTGGTACATCCTGCCCTCTCTCAGGATGACAGCACATCTGCACCCTCGCCGTCCCCTCAACCGATACAGAAAACTAATGTGGCTGGCTTAGTGAGGTCGCAAATCAATGGCACTTCGTCTTGTAACTCTGGCCAAAATAGAGGAGCTCTTGGGAATATATCTGGACTCTTCACTCACTGCGCCCTCCTCCCACATATGCACATGCCTATGGTTCCGTTACTCTGGTTGACCCAACCATATTAAGCTTATGCATGAAAGGCTTATGCATTTATATAGTGACTTTAACATAGTAAAACATCCCAAGGTGCTTCACAGGAACATAATCAAACAAAAATCGACACCGAAGCAAAGGAGGAGAGATTAGGAGGGGTGACTAAAAGTTTGGTCAAAGAGCTGGGTTTTAAGGAGGATCTTAAAGGAGATGGATGGGCTTTTTACGAGGGAATTCCAGAGTGTAGGGTCTAGACGGCTGAAGGCATGGCCGTCAATGGCAAGGCGAAAAGAGTGCAGGATGCGCAAGAGGCCAGAGTTGGAGGAATTGAGAGTTCACAGAGTGTTGTAGGGATAGGGAGGGGCGAGGCTGTGAAGGGATTTAAAAATGAGGATGAGAATTTTAAATTGGAGGCGTTGGGGCACCGGGAGCCAATATAGGTCAGCAAGCACAAGGTGATGGGTGAGTGGGAATAAGATACTTCCAGCAGAATTTTGGACGAGCTGAAGTTTATGGAAGGTGGAGAATGGGGGGTCAGCTAAGAGAGCATTGGAATAGATGAGTTTGGAGCCATGGATGAGGGTTTTGACAGAAGATAGGTTGAGGCAGGGGTGGAGGCGAGTGCTGTCATGGAGGTGGAAGTAGGTGACCTTTTTGAATGAGAGGCTCTGGGGTTGGAAGCTCAGCTCAGGGTGAAACAGGACGCCAAAGCCGCAAACAGTCTAGTTCAACCTGAGACAGTGGCCAGGGAGGGGGATGGAGTTGGTGGCTAGGAAATGCAGTTTGTGGCGGGGACCGAAGATGATGGATTCTGTGTTCCCAGTGTTTAACAGGAGAAAATTGTGGCTCATTCAGTACTAGATGTTGGACAAGCAGTCTGACAACACAATGGTAGGGGAGGGATCGAGAGAGATGGTACAGAGAGATAGAGCTGGGTGTCGTCAGCGTACATGTGGAACCTGACACCATGTCTTCGGATGATGTTGCCGAGAGGCAGCATGTAGATGAGAAATAGGAGGGGTCCCAGGATAGATCCTCGGAGGACTCCAGAGGTAACAGTGCAGGGTCGGGAATAGAAGATTGGATAGATAAGAGTGGAACCAAGCGAGGGCAGTCCCACTGATTTGGACAACGGAGGAGAGAACGTGTTGGAGGAGGATGGAGTGGTCAACCATGTCAAAGGCCACAGACAGGTCGAGAAGGATGAGGAGGGACAGCTTACCACGGTCACAGCCACAGAGGATGTCATTTGTGACTTTGATTGGGGCCGTTTCAATGCTGTGGCAAGGGCGGAAACCTGATTGGAGGGATTCTAGCATGGAGTGCGGGAAAGATGGGCACGGATTTGAGAGGCGACAACACGGTCAAGAACTTTTGAGAGGAGAAGAAGGTTGGAGATGGGGTGGGAGTTTACAAGGACAGCGGGATCAAGGGTAGGTTTTTTGAGGTGGGGGGCTGATGATGCTGCTTTTGAATGGGAGGGGGACAGTTCCTGAGGAGAGGGAACCAATTGCAATGTCAGCTAGCATGTGGGGCCAGGAAAGGAAGTTGGGTAGTCAGCATTTTAGCTGGAATGGGGTTAAGGGAGCAGAAAGTGGTTTTCATGGACAAAGCACTGAGAGAATGGTGTGATAACAATTCAAGAGACATTATTACTTTGGCATCCAGTGGTAGATATTTGAGGTTTTGCAACTATAAAATATTGTAGTCATCTCTAAGACACCCTGTGCATTGCATATAATCAAACTATGATGCAGTTACTGCATATTCAAATTTCAGTGAGTAGTTTGTATATCTTACACAATGAAAAGCCTTGTATGCCCCATGTAATACTTTTACTGTTGTGGTTATTTAGTACAAGCAATAATATACAATGAAATATGTAGGCTTGACTTTTTAAGAATGACTGTAGGTTGATAATCAGTGTAACATGAAAGGGAATGAAACAAATTAGCAGCTTTCAAAGTGTACACGCTTCTATATAAGCAATTTACAGACTATCACTAAAAGGCAGCATGCGGCCAAGGAATAGAAGGAGACCAAGGTGAATCTTTGGAGATTACCTGAGAGAACTGTGGAGGGTGGGAGAAGATGTGCAGGCTACGTTGGGACAGATAGGAGTGTCACCAAGTGAGGGTGCTACGGAGGTGGACTGTAAATCCGAGACAGTGGAGGGAGATGGAGTGTGGAGCACCAAGGAGAAGGTGAAGAGGAGGGAGAGTATGCCATTCTCACTGCCACAATGGATGCCATTGGTGACCTTGACCAGGGTGGTTTCGGCGCTGTGGGCAGGGTGACGTAATTCGAATGTGGGAGAGATGGGAGAGGCGGGTACTGAGTCAGGTGATGATGATATGTTCCCTTGGAGAAGAAAAGGGAGTTTAGATATTGGAGGAGTCAATGACAAATGGAATTTCACAAATGATCAGGGAGTTGGTAAGAAATATAACATTACGGAACATGTTGTCAAAGAAAAACTCTCACCTGTTTTAATGGAGTCAGCCCTTTAATCCTGTGCACATGAAGGAGCATGTGACTCCTCTATGGAGAGTGCAGTATTCCACTTAATCCTTTCTGCCCCTTTACTGATTGGGGTATTTAAGCCACCTTAACCTGAATAGAATATTTACAAAGTAGCTTGGTATTTATAAGCTCACTGAACAACTTAGTAGTAATATTCCAAATACAATATAACACAGTCAGCTGTGGCTCAGTGGGTACCCTCATTTCTGAGTCAGTAGGTCGTATAGTTCCACTCCAAAGACTTGAGCATAACATCTACTGAGCTACTGAGGGAGGGCTGCACTGTCGGAGGTGCCGTCTTTCAGATGAGACGTTAAACCGAGGCCCCATCTGCTCTCTCAGGTGGACATAAAAGATCCCGCGGCACTATTCGAAGACGAGCAGGGGAGTTCTCCCCGGAGTCCTGGCCAATATTTATCCTTCAACCAATATCACTAAAAACAGATTATCTGGCCGTTATCACATTGATGTTCGTGGGATCTTGCTGTGCGCATATTGGCTGCCGTGTTTCCTACATTACAACAGTGACTACACTTCAGAAATACTTCATTGGCGCTTTGGGACGTCCGGTGGTCATGAAAGGCGCTATATAAATGCAAGTCTTTCTTTCTTTAACAGGCAGACACGATACTCAAACTGGGTTGCTTTTGCAAAGTCACCGAGGCTGTGCACATTCTCAATTTTAAAGCGTTACTTTAAGAACAATTCACCCCCTCCCCTCAGTGCTGAAGCCAAATAGTGTCAGTGAAAAGTGAAACTGTGTTAAGACTGTTCACTGAGACAAGGTCAATGTATTCGTGTCTTAACAGGAATTCAGTGTATCAGACATTTTTTGTTGCAGGCGAGCTTGCTTATCTCTCATCCTGCATTATGATAACATTATGTTTGGAAAACTCAAGATGAGTGAGCAGGGAATGCAGTCCAACAAGAAATCCTTCTAATTTCAGGGAACAAGATTACGGTGCAAATTTTTTCTCCTTCTGTGTCACAACCTTTCTTGCCTCTCCCCGCTTTGTCGACACAATTATGGTCAATGCTCAATAACAACAACTTGCATTTATATAGCACCTTGAACGTAGTGAAGCATCCCAAGGCGCTTCACAGGAACGTTGTCAAACAAAATTTGACATCGAGCCACATAAGGAGACATTAGGTTAGGTACCAGAAGCTTAGTCAAAGAGGTAGGTTTCAAGGAGCGTATTAAAGGAGGAGTGAGAGGTAGAGAGCAACGTTCCCTTTAAGCTGCACCGCTGCGTGGCCATGGAGCGCTCTGGAGGCCCCGCGCCGCCAGCTCACCGGGTTTTAAAGGGAATTTTGAATGTGCTGCGCAGCCTGTTGAAGCCCGCACCCCCCACCCCCCCCCAAAAATGAGAGGGAACATTGGTAGAGAGGCGGAGAGGTTTAGGGAGGGAATTCCAGAGCTAAGGGCCCAGGCAGCTGAAGGCACGGCCGCCAATTGTGGAGCGATGAAAACCGGGGACGCTCAAGAGGCCAGAATTGGAGGAGCGCAGAGATCTCGGAGGGTTGTAGGGCTGGAGGAGGTTACAGAGATAGGGAGCGGCGAGGCCGTGGAGGGCTCAACTATCATCTCTTGTTTCTCCCTGCATCGGTCTTCCCAATACTTAGTTGGAAGAAATTTCTGCTCGGACAAGCAGTCTGACAAACCAAAGGCACTGGAGGGGTCGAGAGAAGTGGTGGTGAGGTAGAGCTGGGTGTCGTCAGCGTACATGTGGAAACTGACGCTGTGTTTTCGGATGATGTCGCCAAGGGGCAGCATGTAGATGAGAAATAGGAGGGGGCCAAGGACAGATCCTTGGGGGACTCCAGAGGTAACAGTGTGGGAGCAGGAAGAGAAGCCATTGCAGGTGATTCTCTGGCTATGACTGGACAGACAGGAATGGAACCAGGCGAGCCCAGTCCTACCCAGCTGGACAAAGCAGGAGAGGCGGTGGAGGAGGTGGCTGTGGTCAACCATGTCAAAGGCTTTTTTTTAATTATTCATTTATGGGATGTGGGCATCGCTGGCAAGGCCAGCATTTATTGCCCATCCCTAGTTGCCCTTGAGAAGGTGGTGGTGAGCCGCCTTCTTGAACCGTTGCAGTCTGTGTGGTGAAAGTACTCCCACAGTGTTGTTAGGGAGGGAGTACCAGGATTTTGACCCAGCGACGATGAAGGTTCGGTGATATACTTCCAAGTCAGGATGATGTGTGTCTTGGAGGGGAACTTGGAGGTGGTGGTGTTCCCACGCGCCTGCTGCCCCTGTCCTTCTAGGTGGAAGAGGTCGTGGGTTTGGGAGGTGCTGCTGAAGAAGCCTTGGCGAGTTGCTGCAGTGCATCTTGTAGATGGTACACACTGCAGCCACGGTGCGCCGGTGGTGGAGGGAGTGAATGTTTAAGGTGGTGGATGGGGTGCCAATCAAGCGGGCTGCTTTGTCCTGGGTGGTGTCGAGCTTCTTGTGTGTTGTTGGAGCTGCACTCATCCAGGCAAGTGGAGAGTATTCCATCACACTCCTTACTTGTGTCTTGTAGATGGCAGAAAAGCTTTGGGGAGTCAGGAGGTGAGACACTCCCCACAGAATACCCAGCCTCTGACCTGCTCTTGTTGCCACAGTATTTATGTGGCTGGCCCAGTTAAGTTTTTGGTCAATGGTGACCCCCAGGATGTTGATGGTGGTGGATTCGGTGATGGTAATGCCATTGAATGTCAAGGGGAGGTGGTTAGACTCTCGCTTGTTGGAGATAGTCATTGCCTGGCACTTCTGTGGCGCGAATGTTACCTCCCACTTATCAGCCCAAGCCTGAACATCATTCAGGTCTTGTTTCATGCGCGCATGGACTGCTTCATTATCTGAGGAGTTGTGAATGGCACTGAACACTGTGCAGTCATCAGCGAACATCCCCATTCCTGAACTTAAGTTGGAGGGAAGGTCGTTGATGAAGCAGCTGAAGATGGTTCGGCCTGGGACACTGCCCTGAGGAACTCCTGCAGTGATGTCCTGGGGCTGTGATGATTGACCTTCAACCACCACAACCATCTTCCTTTGTGCTAGGTATGACTCCAGCCAGTGGAGAGTTTTCCCCCCGATTCCCATTGACTTCAGTTTTACTAGGGCTCCTTGATGCCAGACTCGGTCAAATGCTGCCTTGATGTCAAGGGCAGTCACTCTCACCTCAATGCAGGCTGCAAACAGGTCGAGAAGGCTGAAGAGGGATAGTACACCACGATTACAGTCACATCGGATTTCAGTCACATTGTGACTTTGATAAGGGCCATTTCAGTGCTGTGGCAGGGATAGACACATGATTGGAGCGGTTCAAACATGGAATTGCAGGAAAGATGGGCACGGATTTGGGAGGCGACAACATGTTCAAGAACTTTGGGGAGGAAAGGGAGGTTGGAGATGGGGCGGTAGTTTGCAAGGACAGAGTCGACAAGAGTGTTTTTTTTAGGAGAGGGGTGATGACGGCAAATTTGAAGGAGAGGAGGACAGTACATGAGGAGAGAAAACCGTTAACAATGTCAGCTAGCATGGGGGCCAGGAAGGGAAGTTGGGTGGTCAGCAGTTTGGTGGGAATAGGGTCGAGGGAGCAGGAAGTGGGTCTCATGGACAAGATGAGCGTGGAGAGGGCATGAGGGGAGATAGGATTACTGCCTCTAAATCCTCTGTTTTGCAGCTGATGCTCTGTACATTGCTATACAGGCAATTTAGTGTGCTCTCATTTTTCATTAATTTATTTTTTAACAGGTATTGTATTGTTACTTATGTGTATGTGAAGCACGAGCACGGCACCAAGCTCATGGTCTACAGAGCAGTAGTGATAACCGCCCTCCTGTATGCTTCAGAGACATGGACCATGTACAGCAGGCACCTCAAAGCACTGGAGAGGTACCACCAACGCTGCCTCCACAAGATCCTGCAAATCCATTGGCAGGATAGGCGCACCAGCGTCAGTGTTCTCACTCAGGCCAACATCCCCAGCATAGAAGCTTTGACCACACTCGATCAGCTCCGATGGACGGGTCACATCGTCCGCATGCCCGATACGAGACTCCCAAAACAAGCGCTCTACTCGGAGCTCCGACACGGCAAGAGAGCCCCAGGTGGGCAGAGGAAACGCTTCAAGGACACCCTCAAAGCCTCCTTGAAAAAGTGCAACATCCTCACTGACACCTGGGAATCCCTGGCCCAAGACCGCACAAAGTGGAGGAGGAGCATCCGGAAAGGCGCCGAACACCTCGAGTCTCTTCATCGGGAGCAAGTGGAAGCCAAGCGCAAACAGCGGAAGAAGCGCACCTCAACCCAAGCACCCCACCCATCCGCCCCTTCAACCACCGTCTGCCCCACCTGTGACAGAGACTGTAGGTCCCGCATTGGACTCATCAGTCACCTGAGAACTCATTTTTAGTGTGGAAGCAAGTCATCCTCGGTTCTGAGGGACTGCCCAAGAAGAAGCAGAAGAAGGAGGTGCGCAGATCAATGCATTTCTATCACTACAAATTATTGGGACATGCAGATTGATTTAACTTAGGGCTGTTGAGATGAGAAATGGTTTAGGCATGAGGTATTGTGGATACCAAAGACTTATCGTAACAAAAACAAATCTCACTCAGACTCGACACATATTGGCCAAGACAGTACACGTCAATGGTGTGAACATCAATCAGTCTTTGTTAACCCATCAGAGAGGCGGTCTCACCGCAAGTATTTCTTTGAAAAATCACGGCTATGATTAAATGTAACATGTTTTTGTTGTTTTCAAAGCGCCTATGACATTCACCTCTCATTTCACAAACAATGATCCCTCGTTGTCCTGCCAGGCACACTTCTGCTGCATTCGACCACTATACCAGGGAACGTAATGGGGTTGACTCCTCCACTCACACATCCGGGGGGATTTTCCGCTCGCTGTCGCCCTGTGCACACTCAAAAGCGGGGTGGAACCAAAATGAAGCAGGTGCTAGTCACGTTGACGTACCGCTGCTTTGACCTCCATTCCGATTTTCAGGTGGACTTGAATCCGGCTGGCTAGAGCTCCCATTGGAAGCGGGCGTGAACCTCATGCATACTTGCAAATTGGGGTCAAGTGACGCCATTTAGGTCTTCATGCTATTTCCATCACTCGATGGCTGACTACTGCCTGCTCCTGCCCTTGCCCACCTATGACGGGCAGTACAAGTTGGGAGGCGGCCATTTCCAGAGCTACTTAAAGAGATACTCTCCACTTGCCTGGATGAGTGCAGCTCCAACAACACTCAAGAAGCTCAACAGCATCCAGGACAAAGCAGCTGCTTGATTGGCACCCCATCCACCACCTTAAACATTCACTCCCTCCACCACCGGCGCACCGTGGCTGCAGTGTGTACCATCTACAAGATGCACTGCAGCAACTGGCCAAGGCTTCTTCGGCAGCACCTCCCAAACCCGCGGCCTCTACCACCTAGAAGGACAAGGGCAGCAGGCGCATGGGAACACCACCACCTCCAAGTTCCCCTCCAAGTCACACACCATCCTAACTTGGAAATATATCGCCGATCCTTCATCATCGCTGGGTCAAATCCTGGAACTCCCTCCCTAACAGCATTGTGGGAGTACCTTCACCACACGGACTGCAGCGGTTCAAGAAGGTGGCTCACCACCACCTTCTCAAGGGCAACTAGGGATGGGCAATAAATGCCGGCCTTGCCAGCGACGCCCACATCCCATAAATGAACAAAAAAAAATCCTCAGTTGCTCTCAGGTAAAGCCAGCTAGAGTTTTTTGGGACATGTTTCTAGCAGCCATTTGCAGGTTTTCCACTGTAACAGATTTGAAAGCTTATGCGGTAGGTTCTGAAATTGTCGCCTGCTGCTCCACAGTATTCCTTTTTTTGTGTTCCTGACGAAAAATACACCTCCCCTTTAAGCTGCCACTACAGGCCTTGAGGAGTGGCTGCTCCGCTCGATTTCCTGATTCCAGGTCGGCGAGCTGCCTATTGGGAGAACCTTTCCTGCTGGCAGCTCGCCGACTCCATGATAGCGAGAGTGTCCTAACTCGCACCAAGTCCCGTTCACCCATCACCCCTGTGCTCGCTGACCTACATTGGCACCCGGTTAAGCAGCGCCTCGATTTCAAAATTCTCATCCCTGCTTTCAAATCCCTCCATGGCCTCGCCCCTCCCTATCTCTGTAATCTCCTCCAGCCCCACAACCCCCCGAGATATCTGCGCTCCTCTAATTCTGTCCTCTTGAGCATCCCTGATTATAATCGCTCCACCATTAGTAGCCGTGCCTTCTGTTGCCTAGGCCCTAAGCTCTGGAATTCTCTGCCTAAACCTCTCCACCTCGATAGCTCTCTTCACTCCTTTAAGACGCTCCTTAAAACCTACCTCTTTGACCAAGCTTTTGGTCACCTGCCCTTATGTGGCTCGATGTCAAATTTTGTGTCTTATAATACAGGAAACTTTGGTTTATCCGGAGGTTAACTGTCTAGAATGCTCGATCCACCGGCAAAATTCAGGAGTCGGTTCAGTAAGTTTTTTTTCTTTTCGTTGCTTTTTTCTCACCAGTCAGGCTCTGCAAGGTCTAGCTAAAGCTGTTGCTTAGCTACAGAGACGCTTGCAAGCTACGGCCGACTGTTTAGAAGCAAGCAACAGGGTTTGTTGCTAGATATGGAGCTCAAAAGCTCCGTATGTTTTAACATTAGCGCTGGTTTGTCCGGCAGTTTTGATGGGACGGCAACAGCTCGGTCCCGTCGGTGCCGGATATCACAAAGTTTCCTGTACTCCTGTGCAGCGCCTTGAGACGTTTTACGATGTTAAAGGCGAGATATAAATACAAGCTGTTGTTGTTGTAATGTGGGCCGAACTTAAAAACAGACAGGGCCCGTGCTGAGTCCTCCTAGTGGGGACCGCGCAAATCCCGCTCGCTGCCCGGTTGTTTACCCAACGCAGACAAAAATCATCCCCCGTCATTTCTGATGCCATCGGCCCTCACTAATGCTCTGCCAGCAGCCAGGTGGGTACATGATCCATTCATTTGGCATTAAGTAAAGGAGACTTTCCAAAGGAGTGGGCAAGAGAACACAGGAGCACTGTACTGGAAGCGTTCTGCAGAATGTGTGCCTTCAAAGAACTGGTGGGAAGAGAGAATTGGAGAGGGAGCTTTATCCAAAACATTCTTCTGCAATGGAATGCCAGGTTTAGACTTGTACAAGTGTACCGCACAAGAATGTGTAGCTTCATTCTACACGAACACTAGAATGACCATCTTTTCCAACCAGGCATCTCGCAATATTAAAGGGGCACCATTTTCACATAGAAAGAAAGAACTTGCATTTATTTAGCACCTTTCAGGACCTCAGGACGTCCCAAAGTCCACAAACTACTTTTGAAGTGTAGTCACTGTTATATTGTAGGGAAACATGGCAGCCATTTTGTGCACTCAAGGTCCCACAAACGGCAAAATGATAATGACCAGATTATCTGCTTTAGTGATGTTAGTTGAGGGATAAATGTCGGCCAGGACACCAGGGAGAACTCCCCTGCTGTTCTTCGACAAAAATAACAATAATTATAGAAATAAAAAAATGTTTGGCAGTTTTTTTTTGTTAATTGCAAGCACACAACACAATAGCACAAAGCACGTGCAGCACATCCCCTGAGTGTAATTTTGCCACAACCAAAATGGTGCCTATTTTTCGTGTAGACATTGGCCCTTTAACTAGTTTTGAGGTAATGGGGTGGATTTTGCGGTCGAAATAACGGTGAGGCTAACAGCGCTCACTGTTATTTACGTGGAAATCGGACAGCAACTTCCGGCAACCGCACAGGCGCAGTTAAACACGGAAATCCGGAAGTTGCTGTCCGAGATGCGACATTCCTCCAAAGGGTGTCCTGAAAATGGCACCTTGCCACCTGACTCCCCATTCAAAGACATTGAATGGGGTGAAGTTGCAGTTCTTACCTCATGGATATGAACTAAACTCCCCAGAAAAAGTCAGGGCTTCACCATTCCAATGTAAGTACCCGTATAACAGCATTGTATTACTGCCAAACAACCTCACTGCGACTGAAAATTAACATTTACAAGCGTGGAGTCTCATTCCTCCAGATTTTAATTATTGTTGGAGATTAAAAAAAAATAAAAGAATGTAAATAATTTTTTTTGACTTTTTCTTTCTGTCTCTTTTATCACTGTCTCTTAATCCAATCTTTCTTTCCTAGAATTACATAGGATATACGGCACAGAAACAGGCCATTCGGCCCAAGCAGCCCATGCGGCCTTTATGCTCCACTCGAGCCTCCTCCCATCCTTCCTCATCTAGCTCTAGCAGCCTAACCCTCTATTTCCTTCTCCCTCATATGCTTCTCTAGCCTCCCCGCTCTTTAAGTCGCTTTCTGTACCTGATTTGACTATTCTCACTGACACTTCCTGGTTCAGACTCTGCACTGCTCATTAAAGATTCTTCAATTTGATTGGTTAAGCAGATACACAGTTGCTTGCCCTGCACATGCAGGCCCCAGATATCACTTTCTATTGACTGTTATCAGGTCAACCAGCTGTGGGATATCGGCCTGCCTCTTCATAATGTGTCTCCTATGTACAATATATTAACAATCTTTACCACGAGAAACACTCACTGGAAAAGAAACTTCACGGAGACATGCATGTTAGTTTTGACATTCTTGGAGATAGAATCACTAACATTGCGCTGGAAGAGCACAGTAAAATTAAAAAAATACAGTTAAAACATTAAAAAGAAAAAAGAAAGACTTGCATTTCTATAGCGCCTTTCATGACCACCGGACGTCTCAAAGCGCTTTACAGCCAATGCAGTACTTTTTGAAGTGGAGTCACTGTTGTAATGTGGGAATGGGTATGTACTTGCAGTTATCTTCCTCTTTAAGAGTTATATTCTTTAGTACTGACAGTTATTGTTTCATTGCTTTCTAGTGTCATTTTTAATCTCGTTTCCTTTTTATGTGGCTTTTTCTAAAATGCTACTGCCAAGGATATGTCGGACGAAACTTGTCAGCTTCCAGAAGCTAACCTGTACTTTAGCTTGCACCAACATGTAGGTGATTGAAGTAATGCAAATGATGTGTCTGCCGTGGCACAGTGGTAGCACTCTGAATCAGAAGGCCATGGGTTCAAGCCCTCCTCCCAGAGACTTGAGCACATAATCTTGGCTGACTGAGACAGTGCTCCACTGTCGGAGGTGCCGTCTTTATGAATGAGACGTTAAACCGAGGCCCCGTCTGCTCTCTCGGGTGGATGCAAAAGATCTCACGGCACTATTCAAAGAAGAGCAGGGGAGTTCCCCCTGGTGTCCTGGCCAATATTTATCCCTCAACCAACGTCACAGATGATTTAGTCATTTATTTAATTGCTGTTTGCAGGACCTTATTGTGCATGTTTATCTGTTGCATTTCTTACACAACAGTGACTACAGTTGAAAAGTACTTAATTGGCTGTAAAGTGCTTTGGGATGTCCTGAGGTCATGAAAGGCGTTATATAAATGCAAGTCCTTAAGCAAATTATGTGTTTCTTTTGAAGTTGTAGATGAACAGATCCTTCCACTGAGGGTGATGATGGACCACTATTTCTCTCCTCTTTTTCCTTCCTCTCCTAAAGACAGTGACTCAAACCGCTCAACCCTTGGATAAATATCATGACTTCCTTTGTAGTTATAGAAATTAATATATATAAATTGGCCAGGCTTGAACCCACAACCTACAGACGCAGACACAAGAGGGTTACCAACTGAGCTAAACTGGTACATGATTCGTGCATTGGCAGAGGTCTGGTGACATTACTTGTTCACCCTGTCAACTGGGGAATGTTGTGGGTCATGGAAAGACCTAAAAAAGAGTTGAAAACGCATTCAACATCGAGGGAATAATAAACGATGAGAAAGAATCAGAACGCGGCACAGTCTGGGGAAAAATGTTGACCGTTCGTTGAGATTTGATGCTCGTCTGTGCCAACACCTGTGTAGTTGGGTAGTGGTTACTCATTATCTATTTGCTGGGAGTCACAATCCCAGTATTTATCCTTCTATCTCTCTTTCCAACAGCATTCTAGAGCTGGTGGGCTGTGGTTAGAGAACTATTCACACACTGAACAGCACCTTTGCTTTGGGTCAGAGGTGAGGAGTCGGAAAGCTGTAAGTGTCTCCTGGGTCACATTATGAGCACTATTGTTGGTCAGGTGCTTAAGAAGAGAATAAGCTCTGCCACTGGTGAAGGAGCTGGCATCAATTAATCTTAGATCTCCAAGAATTATGTATCTCTACCATACTAATGATGTATAAATGCATATAAATGGAGCTAATGTCCCAGATACTGTTGGATATATTTTCAGCTTGCTGTTGGTGATATGATCAGCGCCCATTATAGAAACCAGCCAATTCCCATTTATTCAGGACATCCTAAGGTTATCTCTAAGATTGAGACCATCTGTTCAGCTGCCTCTGCCACTTCCCTTCCTTCCCCTAGCCCACCGGGCTAAACTTCCTCTAAGGTTCCCCCCTGCCCTAGCCCTGAACTCACATCTTTCTCCAGTTTGTCTCCGATCTCCCCTCATGACCTCTCTGCACTCATCTTGTCCATGAGACCCACCTCCTGCTCCCTCGACCCTATTCCCACCAAACTGCTGACCACCCAACTTCCTTTTCTGGCTCCCATGCTAGCTGACATTGTTAACGGTTCTCTCTCCTCGGGTACTGTCCCCCTCTCCTTCAAATCTGCCGTCATCACCCCTCTCCTCAAAAAAAACAACCCTTGACCCCCCTCTGTCCTTGCAAACTACCACCCCATCTCCAACCTCCTTTTCCTCTCCAAAGTCCTTGAATGTGTTGTCGCCTCCCAAATCCGTGCCGATCTTTCCCGCAACACCATGTTTGAATCCCTCCAATCAGGTTTCCACCCCTGCCACAGTACTGAAACGGCTCTCAGCAAAGTCACAAATGACATCCTTTGTGACTGTGACAAAGGTAAACTATCCCTCCTCGTCCTTCTTGACTTGTCTGCAGCCTTTGACACGGTTGACCACTCCATCCTCATCCAATGCCTCTCCACCGTCGTCCAGCTGGGTGGGACTGCACTCGCCTGGTTCCATTCTTATCTATCTAATCGTAGCCAGAAAATCACCTACAACAGCTTCTTTTCCCACTCCCTCATCGTTACCTCTGGTGTCCCCCAAGGATCTATCCTTGGTCCCTCCTATTTCTCATTGACATGTTGCCCCTTGGCGACATCATCTGAAAACACGGCGTCAGTTTCCACATGTACGCTGACGACACCCAGCTCTACCTCACTACCTTTTCTCTCGACCCCTGCACGGTGTCTAAATTGTCAGACTGCTTGTCCGACATCCAGTTCTGGATGAGCAGAAATTTTCTTCAATTAAATATTGGGAAGACCGAAGCCATTGTTTTCGGTCCCCGCCACAAACTCTGTTCCCTAGCCACTAACTCCATCCCTCTCCCTAACATCTGTCTGAGGCTGAACCACACTGTTCGCAACCTTGGTGTCATATTTGACCCTGAAATGAGCTTCCGACCATATACCTGCGCCATCGCTAAGACGGCCTATTTCCACCTCTGTAATATCGCCCGTCTCCGCCCTTGCCTCAGCTCATTCGCTGCCGAAACCCTCATCCAAGCCTTTGTTACCTCTAGACTTGACTATTCCACCGCACTCCTGGCTGGCCTCCCACATTCCATCCTACGTAGACTTGAGGTCATCCAAAACTGGGCTGCCCGTGTCCTAACTCGCACCAAGTCCCGTTCGCCCATCACCCCTGTGCTTGCTGAGCGACATTGGCTCCCGGTTAAGCAACGCCTCGATTTCAAAATTCTCATCCTTGTTTTCAAATCCCTCCATGGCCTCGCCCCTCCCTATCTCTGTAATCTCCTTCAGCCCCACAACCCCCCCGAGATATCTGTGCTCCTCTAATTCTGCCCTCTTGAGCATCCCTGATTATAATCGCTCAACCTTTGGCGGCCGTGCCTTCTGTTGCCTAGGCCCTAAGCTCTGGAACTCCCTCCCTAAACCTCTCCGCCTCTCTACCTCTCTTTCCTCCTTTAAGACACTCCTTAAAACCTACCTCTTTGACCAAGCTTTTGGTCACCTGCCCTAATTTATCCTTATGTGGCTCGGTGTCAAATTTTTTGTCTTATAATACTCCTGTGAAGCGCCCTGGGACGTTTTACTACGTTAAAGGTGCGATATAAATACAAGTTGTTGTTGTTGTCCCAAAGCACTTCAATGTCAATGAAGTACTTTTGAAGCATTATCACTGTTGTAATGTAAGGAAACATGGCATGGTCCTACAAACAGCAATGAGATAAGACCAGATAATCTGTTTTTGTGAGGTTGATTGAGGGAAGATTATTGGCCAGGACACCGGGGAGAACGCCCCTGCTCTTCTTCAATTGGATCATTTACTGGGCCTTAGTTTAGCATCTCATCCAAAAAGAGAGCTCCTCCAACAGTGCAGCACTCTCTCAGTAATGCACTGGAGTGTCAGCCTAGATTCTGTGCTCACGTCTCTGGAGTGGGACTTAAACCCACAATCGTCTGACTCAGAGGCGAGGGTGCTACCAACTGAGTCAAGGCTTAAGAATAGTGGTTCATTTTAGTCAAGATTAGAATCTTGATTTATATTAACCAATATTTAAGCAGACTGCCAGCTGGGGTATGTGACTTTAATAGCAATACTAAGCAAGACTTGCAATACCAGCAAGTTATAGAGCTGCTTGCCTGCTGCGTGGCTGGTGCAGTTTGCATCCTGTAAAGTTAATCCTATCAAACAACATTAACTAGTTTGTATCCTGTACAGTCGATCCTGTATAATGTCATTAAATAGTTTGTATCCTGTATAATGAAATCCTAACTAACTAGTTGGATAACAAATTTTCAAGAATTATGCTTTCATCAAGAACGGCAATAGATTGGGAGAAGGGGAAGTGCAACGAGACCTGGGTGCCCTTGTGCACCAGTCGCTGAAGGTAAGCATGCAGGTGCAGCAGGCGGTTAAGAAGGCAAATGGTATGTTGGCCTTCGTAGCGAGAGGATTCGAGTACATGAACAAGGATGTCTTGCTGCAGTTGTACAGGGCCTTGGTGAGACCACACCTTGAGTATTGTGTGCAGTTTTGGTCGCCTTATCTGAGGAAGGATGTTCTTGCCATGGAGGGAGTGCAGCGAAGATTCACCAGGCTGATACCTGGGATGGCAGGAATGACGTATGAGGAGAGATTGGGTCGATTGGGCTTATACTTTCTGGAGTTTAGAAGAATGAGAGGGGATCTCATTGAAACTTATAAAATTCTAACAGGACTAGACAGACTAGATGCAGGAAGGATGTTCCCGATGGAGGGGGTGTCCAGAACCAGGGGTCACAGTCTAAAGAAAAGGGGTAAGCCATTTAGGACAGAGATGAGGAGGAATTTCTTCACCCAGAGAGTGGTGAACCTGTGGAATTCTCTACCACACAAGGCAGTTGAGGCCAATTCATTAAATATATTCAAGAAGGAGTTAGATATATTTATTAAGGCTAAAGGGATCAAGGGATATGGGGAGAAGGCAGGGACAGGGTACTGAACTTGGATGATCAGCCATGATCTCATTGAATGGCGGAGCAGGCTCGAGGGGCCGAATGGCCTACTCCTGCTCCTATCTTCTATGTTTCTATGAATTTTACAAACAGGTAAAAAAATCAGTCAATTTGCAAACCTTTGTATCATTTATAACCATTCACCTGCAGTTCAACCCAAACAGAGGTCAAAAGATGCTTAGCATATCTGCCCAAAATAACACAAGAATGCACTGTTATCTGCATGTTCTTTGGGTTAACTAATTAAGGGAGAGAAGGAGTGTATTTGTGTGTGTGTGTGGGGCAGGGTGGATATTTGAATGATAATCTCAAAGGGCTTCAGACAATTAATTACTCTGTTGAAATGCAGTGGCTGTTGTTATCTTGAATGTCTCTTTTAGTCATTCTACTGCAAAGTTCTTTGTTGACTCTCCTCCAACATTTTCAGTGCTGCCGCTGACCTGGAGCTGTGCATTGTGTTGAAATGCCATACTGACTGAGCAGGCAGGAGGCCAGATCCCTCCGATTCAATGGAACCACTTGCTGACATACCACGGTGAACATCAGCCGGGCAGCTCTCCGGTGCCATTCTCACTAAATGTGACCCTTCCTTGAGTCTGTAGGGAGTGAATTAAAGAGGAAGATTTAAGGCACCAGGTAGACAAAAACAAATTGTCGCGCAACATCACGAAGGAGGAATTTTTTTTGCCACATACAGTAATATAATTGAAAAGGAGAAGTTTGCAGGGCTATGGGGAAAGAACAGGGAAGGTGGGACTAATTGGAGAGCTCTTTCAAAGAGCCGGCACAGGCACGATGGACCGAATGGCTACCTTCGGTGTTGCATCATTCTATGAGTAATCCATTTAACGTGTTCACCATGAATAACTAGAATTGAGTAGCATTTACATTTACATCACAATTTTGTATTTGAAGGCTCTTTAGTTCAGAAGTTCTACATAATAGGATATTTGGTAGATTGGAATTTTATGCTTAGCTCCCACATATTTAATGGCGGAGTCAACTATAATTGAACATCTAAATTTGGTATTATGATCAAATTCAATCAATCAGAGGGAACTTTAGAAAGAAATGGAAGTCAATGCAGATTTTTAGGTTGCCGCATATTGAAAGAAAGAGAAAGACTTGCATTTCTATAGCGACCACCAGATGTTCCAAAGCACTTTACAGCCAATGAAGTACTTCTGAAGTGTAGTCACTGTTGTAATGTTGGAAACGCAGCAGCCAATTTGAGCACAGTAAGCTCCCACAAACAGCAATATGATAATGCCCAAATAATCTGTTTTAGTGATGTTGATTGAGGGATAAATATTGGCCAGGACACCGAGGGTAACTCCCCTGCTCTTCTTCGAAATAGTGCCGTGGGATCTTTTACGTCCACCTGAGAGAGCAGACGGGGCCTCCGTTTAACAGCTCATCCGAAAGACGGTACCTCCGACAATGCTGCACTCCCTCAGCATTGCACTGGAGTGTCAGCCTAGATTATTGTGCTCAAGTCTCTGGAGTGGGACTTGAACCCACAACCTTCTGACTCAGAGGCGAGGGTAGCATTGCTTCCCTGATGGCTCATTTGGTAAAGACAACATTTGACTGAACCAGAAAGACCAGAACATCTCTGGCTCAATTCCTTGTCTCAGCCAGGGTAGTAGTAGCAATGTTACAATTGCCCTTGGTACCCTGGTTTAGGGAGGGGACAATTAGCAAGGGTTCCTGCTCTTGATTGCTGTTAAAGCATCCTCTGAAGGAAAAGAGGTATGTGTGAATGTTGAGCGGGGACAGGGTTGGGGCCAGCTCTAATACTGCTCACAGCGAACTGACCTCTTGACACTCAATGCGTAGGCTCGCTCATGAAGAATAGTGATTTACCCATGGAATTGTGTTGAGCAGCAGTCAACCTTGTTAGAAACCAAAAACAACCTCAGACTCTAGCACTATCTGCATTGCCCTGACAACCACATGAAGACCACAAGATTTGAAACACTAAAATCATAAAGTTTGAAAACCTAAAAGACTAGAACCTTTAATTATTAATGTTGCACTAGACACATATTACACCGGGTTCTGAATTCTTGACTTTAGTACCTATATAGTGTTGCCAGAAGGGATAGAATATGAGATCACTTTCAATATTTGCTGTGTGTAGTTAACATTGAATCACAAACCTAAACAAGCTTACGGTGTAACTTGATCTAAGGGAATTTTGTATCTACTGAGTTTCAACCACCAACAAAACTCAACAGGGTTCTTGCTCAGATACCACAAGGTTCTAACCAAGTCTTTAGAATACTTTTTTAGACATTGCTGCTGATATGGATATAAAGATAGTTAGAAATGACAGTGATTTGTTTCAAGAAAATTGAGAAAATCTACCATTAAAATGACAAATTTAACTAAGTTTAGTATGTTTACTGATAAATTGCAAATTCAGACTCAAAGTCAGTGTCAAGGAATGAAACTTGCTCAAGTTCAGACAAGTTAGATAGTGTATTCCTGGCTAACATGATCTCAAATACCTGTTCAGTACTAGTACTTAACTGGTCAAGGCAATACTGCTTCACGTTATATCCTGAATATTAAAAGATGGAAATATAGGTTCTGTTTTAAATTGACTTGCACTTATTTTTCGCTGTGTTGAAATTATTTCAACCCTTATGCCGTGATTGGTGTCCGCTTTCTGCATGGGTATGTTAATGATCGAATTTTTTTTTGAGCGAGTGGCCCCTTTAACGGGCTGGGCGGCCCATTCAAATTTCCATGCAGGCGCGCTTTTTCCATTGTAAAGCCGGTGAACGGCCTGCGCAGGACCGCCAGACCGCTGCGCGGCTTAACTGAAACATTGGTGGATGGTTCATTTCAAATTATGATCTTGTAATAGTTTTAATGTATATTACTCTGTATTAGTATAGTATCAACTTTTTTATTTTTAATGTTATGGTGCAGGCTTTATGCCTCTTACTATAATCATAAGATGATTTCAGAGTTTTCTTGAGTAAAAGAGATTTCTGCTGTGGATTCTGTAATCAACAATTAGCACTTAAGATGCTGTGGGAGTTTCACTCTTTCCTGGCCACGAGCGAATATGGCTAGGACAAATAAAATTAGAGAGTTAAATGCGTGGCTCAAAGACTGGTGTGGGAGAAATGGGTTTTGCTTCCTGGGACACTGGCACCAGTACTGGGGCAGGAGGGAGCTGTTCCGTTGGGACGGGCTTCACTTGGCCAGTGCTGGGACTAGAGTCCTGGCGGATCATATAACTAGGGCTGTAGAGAGGGCTTTAAACTAACTAGTGGGGGGGAGGTTCCTAGAGAGCAAATAATAAAAATGACAACAGAGAAGGTCATAGACTTAGGTAGCAGTGGGGAAATTAAAAACCAGAGCGTGTCAGGAAGGGGCAGAAGGTATGGAGTAAAAGGTAAAGTAATAAAAAGGGCAAAAGCAGGAACTAAGTGTCACAAAACATCTTTGAAAGTTCTCTATCTGAATGCACGTAGCATTCGTAACAAAATAGACGAGTTAAAGGCACAAATAACTACATATGGGTATGATCTTGTGGCCATTACAGAAACATGGCTGCAGGGTGACCAGGACTGGGAATTAAACATACCAGGTTATTTAACGATCAGGAAGGACAGGCAGGAAGGAAGGGGAGGTGGGGTGGCTATGTTAATAAAGGAAGGAATCACTGTAATACAGAGAAATGATATTGGGTCAAAAGATCAGGATAATGAAACAGTTTGGGTGGAGGTAAGGAATAATAAGGGGAAAAAACACTAGTGGGCGTAGTCTATAGGCCTCCGAACTGTAGCAACTCTGTTGGACGGAGTATCAATCAGGAAATAGTTGAGGCTTGTAATAAGGGAACATCTATAATTATGGGGGATTTTAACTATCATATTAATTGGACAAATCAAATTGGGCAGGGCTGCCTTGAGGATGAGTCCATTGAGTGTATTAGGGATGGGTTTCTTGAGCAGTATGTAACTGAACCGACCAGGGGGCAAGCAACCTTAGATCTGGTCCTGTGTAACGAGACAGGATTAATTAAAAATGTCCTAGTAAAGGATCCCCTTGGAATGAGTGACCATAACATGGTTGAATTCCATATTCAATTAGAGGGTGAGAAGGTTGGATCTCAAACAAGCGTGCTAAGCTTGAATAAAGGAGACTATGAACGTATGAGAGCGGAATTGAGTGGAGTGGATTGGGAAAATAGATTAAAGGGTAAGACGATACATGATCAGTGGTGTACATTTAAGGAGTTATTTTACAACTTCCAAAAAATATATATTCCACTGAGAAGAAAAGGGTGTAAAAGAAAAGACAGCCATCCGTGGCTAAGTAAAGAAATTAAGGATAGTATTCGACTAAAAACAAGGGCATATAAGGTAGCCAAATCTAGTGGGAGGATAGAGGATTGGGAAAACTTTAAAAGACAGCAAAAAATAACAAAAAGATTGATTAAGAAAGGGAAGATAGATTATGAAAGTAAATTAGCAAAAAATATAAAAACAGATAGTAAGAGTTTTTATAGTTATATAAAAAGGAAAAGGGTGGCTAAAGTAAATGTTGGTCCCTTAGAGGATGAGACCGGGAAATTAATGGTGGGAAATATGGAGATGTCAAAAACACTGAATGAATATTTTGTATCAGTCTTTACAGTAGAAGACACTAAGAATATCCCAACACTGGACAAACAGGGGGCTAAAGGGGGGGAGGAGCTAAACACGATCAAAATCACTAAGGAAGTGGTACTCGGTAAAATAATGGGACTCAAGGCGGATAAATCACCTGGACCTGATGGCTTACATCCTAGGGTCTTGAGGGAAGTGGTGGTAGGGATTGTGGATGCATTGGTGATAATTTTACAAAACTCCCTGGACTCAGCAAAGGTCCCGGCAGACTGGAAAACTGCTAATGTAACACCCTTATTTAAAAAGGGCAGTAGACAGAAGGCTGGAAACTATAGACCGGTTAGCCTAACATCTGTGGTAGGTAAAATTTTGGAGTCCATTATTAAGGAGACAGTAACAGGACATTTGGATAATCATAATTTAATAGGACACAGTCAGCATGGTTTTATGAAGGGGAAGTCATGTTTGACAAATTTGCTGGAGTTCTTTGAGGAAGTAACATATAGGGTGGATAAAGGGGAACCAGTGGACGTAGTGTATTTAGACTTCCAAAAGGCATTTGACAAGGTGCCACACAAAAGATTATTGCTTAAGATAAAATATCATGGGATTGGGGGTAATATTCTGGCATGGATAGAGGATTGGCTATCTAACAGAAGGCAGAGAGTTGGGATAAATGGTTCATTCTCAGACTGGCAATCAGTAACTAGTGGTGTTCCACAGGGGTCAGTGCTGGGTCCCCAACTCTTTACAATCTATATTAACGATTTGGAGGAGGGGACCGAGTGTAACATATCAAAGTTTGCAGATGATACTAAGATGGGAGGGAAAGTAGTGAGTGAGGAGGACATAAAAAACCTGCAAGGGGACATAGACAGGCTAAGTAAGTGGGCACAGATTTGGCAGATGGAATACAATACTGGAAAGTGTGAGGTTATGCACTTTGGCAGGAAAAATCGTAGAGCAAGCTATTATCTTAATGGCAAGAAACTGGAAAGTACTGAAGTACAAAGGGATCTGGGGGTCCTGGTGCACGAAACTCAAAAGGTTAGTATGCAGGTGCAGCAAGTGACTAAGAAGGCCAATGGAATGTTGGCTTTCATTGCTAGGGGGATAGAATATAAAAATAGGGAGGTTTTGCTTCAGTTGTACAAGGTATTGGTGAGACCGCACCTGGAATACTGCATACAGTTTTGGTGTCCATACTTAAGAAAGGACATACTTGCTCTCGAGTCAGTACAAAGAAGGTTCACTCGGTTAATCCCGGGGATGAGGGGATGGACATATGAGGAGAGGTTGAGTAGATTGGGACTCTACTCATTGGAGTTCAGAAGAATGAGAGGCGATCTTATTGAAACATATAAGATTGTGAAGGGGTTGGATCTGGTGGACGCAGGGAGGATGTTCCCGATGATGGGTGAAACTAGAACTAGGGGGCATAGTCTTAGAATAAGGGGCTGCTCTTTCAAAACTGAGATGAGGAGGAACTACTTCACTCAGAGGGTGGTAGGTCCATGGAATATGCTGCCCCAAAAAGCTGTAGAAGCTACATCATTACATAAATTTAAAACAGAAATAGACAGTTTCCTAGAAGTAAAGGGAATTAAGGGTTACGGGGAGCGGGCAGGAATTTGGACATGAGTCTAGGTTCGGATCGGTCATGGCCCTGTGGGTAGCGGAGCAGGCCCAGGGGCCGTTTAGCCTGATCCTGCTCCTATTTCGTGTGTCTAATTCTGTTAGATTCAGGAGATGGTTCTGTGATAGTGGATTGGCGGTTAGGATCAGATCAGCCATGATCTTATTGAATGGCGGAGCAGGCTCGAGGGGCCGATTGGCCTACTCCTGCTCCTATTTCTTATGTTCTTATGTTCTTATTACAGTATTGCAGGTTGCAGTTGAAAGTTAGCTTTACCACTTTTATTTCAGCGGAATCAAAAAGAGATTATACACCTGTCAGTTACAGAATTATTTGAAAAAGGGAAAAAGGTTACAAAAAGGACAAGTCAAAAGGCAAAATCCAACATTTCACTATTCTTGCAGGCAGTGTCTTCAGAAGTGAAACTACTGTGGTAATCCTTTAAATAGCAGCTAAAAGCAGGTCTTCGAGGATTTCTGTTAACTACTTGGCTTCTGTGAATAGTTGGTGTTACCAAGGCCAAAAGTTTCCCACCTTTTGGAGCAGTGTGCCAGATCCTTATGTCGCAACCATTGAGTTGGCCATATTTGATGAAGGGCACGTATATGCTCATTCATTGTTTGAACAACAACAGCTTACATTTATATAGCCCCTTTAACATCCCAAGGTGCTTCACAGGAGCATAATCAGACCAGAATTGACATCAAGCCAAAGAAGAAGATATTAGGACAGGTGACCAAATGCTTGGTCAAAGAGGTAGGTTTTAAGGAGCGTCTTATAGGAGAGCTAGGTGGAAGTGCGAAAAGGTTTTAGGAGAGCACTCCAGAGCTTGGGGCCTGGACAGCCGCCAATGGCGGGGTGAAGGAAGCCGGGATGCACAAGAGGCCAGAGTTGGAGTCCTTTGAGATGTTTCAATGTGAAAGATGCAATATAATACCAGTATTATCATTAAAATATCCCCCCCCCCCCCACACATACACACTAATTATCTCTGTTTGGATTGACTGACAGGTGATTGTACAATTTATAACCAAAGATTTGCAAATTGGCTGATTTTTTTTATCGGTTTGTAATATTCTTGATGAAAGTATAATTCTGGCTGAACCTTTAAATGTTGTTATCCAACTAGTTAGTTAGGATTTTATTATGCAGGATACAAACTATTTAATGCTGCTGGATAGGATTAACTATACAGGATACAAACTACACCAGCCATGTAGCCGGCAAGCAGCTCTATAACTTGTTGGTATTGCAAGTCTTGCTGATATTGCTATTAAAATCACATACCCCCCAACTGGCAGTCTGCTTAAATATTGGTTAGTACCTCTATAACAGTCCACAGTTGCAGAAATGAGAAAGAGATAAAAACAGAAGAGTGTGAAAGGGAATGAGAAAAAAGAAAGGGAAAAGATCAGAGAGAGGGAGAGACAACAGTGGAGGCAGAGAGGCTGAAGTGAAGGTTAAGCTCATCTAAATCTCGGCTGCCCGTGTCCTAACTCGCACCAAGTCCCGTTCACCCATCACCCCTGTGCTCGCTGACCTACATTGGCTCCCGGTTAAACAGCGCCTCATATTTAAAATTCTCATCCTCGTTTTCAAATCCCTCCATGGCCTCGCCCCTCGCTATCTCTAACCTCCTCCAGCTCTGGAACCCCCCCTCCCCGCCCCGAGGTATCTGCACTCCTCTAATTCTGCCCTCTTGAGCATCCCGGATTATAAATCGCTCAACCTTTGGTGGCCGTGCCTTCTGTTGCCTGGGCCCTAAGCTCTGGAATTCCCTCCCTAAACTTCTCCGCCTCTCTCTCCTCCTTGAAGACGCTCCTTAAAACCTACCTCTTTGACCAAGCTTTTGGTCACCTGCCCTAATTTCTCCTTAGGTGGCTCAGTGTCAAAGTTTATCTGATAATACTCCTTTAAAGCGCCTTGGGACGTTTTACTATGTTAAAGGCGCTATATAAATGCAAGTTGTTGTTAAAGGTGGAAAAAGAGACTGAAACTGAAGCGAGAAAGTAATTCAGGTTGCATTTACTGGACAGCATTAGGGCACTGGCACGCAGTAAAGTTATACCATAAATGTGCAGGGGGGGGGCGGGGTGGGGAGAAGAGAACTCTGGCAAACGGCTGAGCTAGAGGCAGCAGCAGTAGGGGTTTCAAGCAACAAGTAGAAGCAGTAGCATCAGGACCGAGGTGGGTGGGCAGGTAAGAGGTAGCTGGGGCCGTGTCCTGGGAGCAAGGTCAGAGAGTGTCTAGGTTGGCTGCTTGTAGGGGGCAGGGGTGCTGTCCCCACTAGGATTAGCCCTTGCAATCCTTGGTCACTCAGTTGCACCATGGTGGGCTATTCTCCTACTGCTCCTCTACCCAGTACAGATAGTACAGTGGTAGCTGGACAGGTACAGGTGAGCTCTATTAATGAAAAGCCTGCCCATAACAACTGATCTTCCCGTGGGAAATAAAGGAGCGCTCCTGACTGTCAGCTGCTCGCCTTCAGTTAGAACCTGCCTTCAGAGTCCACAACATGACAGATCCTGACTGGAGCAGAAGAGCCTGCTGCGGGAGTGGGAGCTATATGTTAATCCAGTGCACCCCTGCTGGGCAAGCCGGGAGCGCAGACTGTTTTTTAAATAAATTCCCATGGACCCATCGGCATATCACTTGCTTCTGCTATTGGGGTGGGAGGAGGCTCATGTGGGGCACAGACCAGTTGGGGCGAATGGCCTGTTTGTGCTGTACATTCGAGGTAATTCTATTGGGAGGGAATCAAAACAATGAGCTGGATTTGGTATATACACACACTATGGGTTGGACACTTCTGTTACACCTGATGAAGTTCTGCCTTTTTGCTTTTATTTACCTACTTATGTCAGTAGTTTTTGTCAAGATACCTTTGAAGATTATTTTCCTTCTGCCCTTTATTAAAAAGACAAGTCAAGATTGAAAGTGAAGCAGGATCTTTATTTTTGTAAGATTGAAAAAGCCAACAAACAGCAGACTATTACATTGCAACTAGAGATGATCTGTCATGGCAATTGTGGCTTCATGGCATTTAATTGATGTGGATTGCTTCACTCTCAGACACAACTTTGCCGTCAATGAGTTTCTGAGTAGTTGTTACTACCTTCTTGATAGTTTGTGATGCAACACCTGTTCCTGCAAATAAAGAGAATTGTGAGCAGTATGTTCACGCACAAGCTTAGCATGCGATAGATTTTCATCCTTGCTGCCTGGGTGGATCGCATGTCCTTTGTAGAATCCCCGATTCTCCTCCCATTCATGTCAATGGCATGTAAATCAGGCGGGTTCCGTAAGGGACTGATTACCACCTGGGCAGAGCAGGTGAAAATCTATCCCATGGCCTTTACAGTAGGAACACACAAGTTTCCTGGAAGCAATTAAAATGGTCTTACCTGAAGTTGACTCAACAAGTGTGCTGTAAAAATAAGGGAAAAAAGTCAGACATAATTCAATTTGCCCACAACAATTATACATATTTAACAAAGATGGCCAGGGGGGGAAATGGTCACCATTTTGCCATGGTCGTAACAATCTTTACTTTTTCAACACTTTCTACTGATGTTAAATGTAACCCCTGCTTACCTGATGTCTTCTCCATCTAGCAGACGTCTATATGTTACTATCTCAGCCTCGAGCTTCATCTTGATGTTCAGTAGCTCTTCATAGTCTCTGGCATGGACGTGCAATTCACTGTGGATCTTTCTCAAATCTGCCTCCAGCTTGGCAATAAGGCCGCTTAGATGCTGCAGCTCCATCTCGTACCTCAGTTCTGTATCTCGGAGTCTGCCTTCCAGCGAGTTTTTCTAGAACCAAAAAAAAAAATGCATCCAACAGTGCATCTTGGTGAATTTGAACCTGATGAATATATGACCATTGAACTAAATATCAATCAGTATTGCATTGAATGTCTGATTTTAGGCTTTGGTTAAATGACACTTATTAGAATGTAGCTCTGCACCGTCAAGGCTATCAAAAGTATATGCCAGAAGATTGAATTAAATATCTTGGGAATCCTCACCATGCTTAGAAGACTCTCTAGCTCAACCTCCAGAGACTGCATCTGGTGGCGCAGTTCCGTGACTTGTACCTTTGCGCCTTGCAGTGCATCGGTATTGTGCTGGAATTCAACTTTATAGCTCTCCATCTGCAATTAGAAGAAATGTAATTAAGAGCCAGTACTTTTCACAAACATTACCAGGTTCTAATATTTTGAGGTAACAGCGTAATCTTGCAAGCCTGTGTAGTTCTTTGTGCTTAGAATGTGCACTTTGAGATATCAGTGAAAGCATTATGTGGCGTTGTTCAGGTTTTTAAATGGCATTTCATTCACCTGGGTCTTGTACCAGTTCTCTGCGTCCTCTTTGTTTTTCTGTGCTACTTGCTCATATTGCGCCCTGATCTCAGCAATGATCGCACTCAGATCTGGACCGCGAGGAGAATCCACTTCAACCTGCACACTCGAGTCGCTGATCTGGGAGCGGAGAGCTCGGACTTCCTGTGGAAAGAAAACACACACATTTCCATTCCATCTTTACCAAACTGTCCACACCCGGCTTTATTTCTAGAATAGACGCAAAGGATGGGAGCGTTAAAATGCAGCTGGTAAAATACACATCTTACTTTAACTAGTCCATTTCCTCAACAGTGCCCCTTTACACATTATACTTCAACAACCCAGCTCCTGGAACCCAGCTCCTGCACAGTGCCCCATTATTCCTATTATTTCCCACGAGGAAATTACTTTTGTACCAACAATGGGTTTCCCACCAGTACATTGCACTCTCTTCAGTACTATGCCCCCTACAGTATCCTATAGACGGTCAGGTGCTGGTGAAGTCCAACACTTTCCACAACCCACACCCTGCTTTTGAAATCAGTCATTATTATCCAGAGAGCTCCCTGCTGCTCTGTGCAACTTACATCGTCATGGTTCTTTCGGATGTAGATGAGTTCCTCTTTCAGAGACTCGATCTCACTCTCCAGGTGGAGGCGGCCAATGTTGGTGTCGTCAATGAGTTTGCGCAGTCCATTGATGTCACTCTCCACAGACTGCCTGATGGTCAGCTCAGATTCCCACCTAGCGAGGAAAGACAACTGTGTTAAAGGAGCTGGAACTTTGAGACCTGACCTTGGTGTGGTTGGTTCGTTCACCTCAGTCAAGGGGGTTCAACACTGGCAACTTTCAGGACCACGAAAAAGGGGGGGGGGGGGTTGAAATCTCTAAATAAAAAAACTTTTGCATTGAATGCTGCGGTAGTGACATTGCTGTACTTAGTTTAATCATTGTATAACAGGATATGTGGATAGTAAACTCATCAGTTATTATTGCATATAAATGAAAGTCTGACTTGCTTTTCTGTATGTGTATGACAGAAAGAAAACACTCACTTCACTCTAAAGTCGTCAGCAGCCAATCGAGCATTATCGATCTGAAGTATCAAACGAGCGTTATCTATGGTCATATCATAGACCTAGAAAATTAAAAAAAATATATATGCATATTAAAATGATTTGCATCCCATACGTTAGCCAGCCAACCGTCCTTGCAAATGATTAAGGGCAATCTGTCTTGAAATTACTGGCGCAGAATGGGTTAATCTCTGTCTGCAAGAATATTTCTCTGCTCCTGCTGTAGTGGAGGAGTCAAACCCCTTTAAATACAACAATGAACCGTCCCTCCGTTGGTGGCCAGCGCTCAGCTTGAGGCTCGAGTCACACCAGCTGGAGACGCCCTGCCTACCCACTCACCCTTCCTTCCTGGCATGGTGGGCCAAGCACCCAGAGAGCCCCCCCAACTCAACCCACCCTTAATGGGTTTGCTGAGCTGCTAGAACGTGTACCTCTTTACGAACATCATTCAGCGGCTTCTCGTAGACACTCCAGTCACGGACGCTGGGTCCCCTGGCGTCCAGGTGCTCCTTGATCTGCAGCTCGATTTTGGTGTTGGCACACTCCAGGCTGCGCACCTTCTCCAGGTAGCTGGCCAGGCGGTCGTTCAGGTCTTGCATGGTCTCCTTCGCGCTGGAGACCCCCCCGACCCCCACGCCACCCATGGCGCCACCGCCGAAGTAGTTGGGCCGGGAGACGTTGGTGGAGACCCGGCTCACAGGTACCCTGTGGCCGAAGCCACCGACACTGCTGGCGCTGGACTGCAGAGGCATGGACCTCCGTAGGGACTGGCTATACACGGGGCCACCGTAAGATGACAGTGAGGAATAGCTTCTCCGATTCATGCTGGGGACAGAGATCCGTGAAGAAAACAAATTGAAAGCGCACAAAAAATCAATAATCAACTCGCGGGAAGTTTATAAACTTTATACCCTCCGGCCATCGCCGATTGGCCGAGAGATGCAGCCAATAACCGTGGCAAGTCACCACTGACTCAATTTCTGTCCAATGGGAGCGCCAGGGATTGGTATATACCACACACCAACTAACAGGAGCGCAAGAGCCTCGGGGCAAAAGACGCTTGGTAACTGGTTCTTATTTAACGTCTTCATCGCTTCCTTCCCAATTAAGCCAAAGCACGGCAAAGTTTTTTTTCCCCTCTGACAGTTAAAACAGAAAAGTTTTCGTGCACAATGTCCAGCCGTAGCTCGTACCGCACCGGCTCCCAGGCCAGGCAATTCAGCAGCCAGTCTTATACCCCTGGCTCGGCAATGCAACGGGCCATGAGTGCCCGCTCGACCAGGTTCCTGGGCGCAGTGGCTGGGCAGCGACTGAGTGCCGCCGTACCCGTGGGCACGATGTCCCTCGAGATCCCCCGCTTCGAGGATAGCCAAGCATTACAGGCGCTTCGCATCACCGAGAAGGACCAGATCAAAGGATTGAACAACCAGTTCGCCACTTTCATCGACAAGGTAAGCCAAAAATATCAAAAATTATAACGGGACCGTAAGCAAATACTCAACTCGACTGTAAAGTGTGGTTAAACTCGAGCAAGATATTAAACGGGAGAAGGATCAAACACAGCATGATAAAGCATTATTTGATATCGGTCTGGAAGCTCCGATTTAAACGGGTTATATTTGAGCCATTTCAGATTATTGTGTATATACATGTAAACTGGGGCTAGCCTGGGGCGAATGCACCTTGCACTGAACTGGAACAGTCCCAGGAGTCTCCTGTCGGCGACTAATAAAGCATTGACTCCGCAAGTTGGAGTTTAAAACAAAGTACTATTCTGCACTACATTTTAGTCAGATTATTTAATGTAATTCTCCTTTGCAAACTGCCCGTTATCTTGCAAAATTTGACAGGTCAGATTTAGAGATGAGGGTGAAATTAATATAATAAACCGGGGTAGGGTGGAGAATTAAGTCTTCGAGGCTGTGGGCTGGGATTCTGGGGCTGAGCTCCATTCCTTGTGAAATATAGTCAATTTTAGTTAGGCTACGTCACCTTTTATCTATTAACATTCGGGTCTTAAGGACTTTTTCCCCCCTGAGTAACATTTGAAATCCCTTAGTGTTAAATGAGACTTTATACTTTTACTCTACTTAGCCTACAATGCAAACAGGTGCATTTTTTAAAGTATCTATATTTTATAATTTGTTCTATTTTGGGAATAAAAGTTCCTGTGTACAGTAAGTGTGTTTAAAACCTTCGAGGTGACCGTGCAGTTTTAACCCCACAGCGCCAGGGACCCGGGTTCGAATCCGGCCTCGGGCGACTGTCTGTGTGGAGTTTGCACATTCTCCCCGTGTTTGCGTGGGTTTCCTCCGGGTGCTCCGGTTTCCTCCCACAGTCCAAAGATGTGCGGGTTAGGTTGATTGGCTATGATAAAATTGACCCTTAGTGTTAGGGGGATTAAATACGTGGGGTTACGGGGATCGGGTGGGATATGTGTCGGTGCAGGCTCGATGGGCCGAAATGGCCTCTATCTGCACTGTGGGGTTTCTGTGATTCTGTGATTTGCTTGTACATTTTGGTAGGAAGAATAGGGAGGTCACTTCTCACTTGGAGGGTCGAGTCTAGGTGGGGTAGAGGAACAAAGGGATATCGCAGTACAAATACACAAATCACAAAGTTGCGCCACAGGTTAGCAAGACCATTAAAAATGCAAACCAGGCACTAGGGTTTATTTCTGGAGGGATAGAATTGAAAAGTAGGGAAGTTATGCTAAACCTGTATCAAACCTTGGTTAGACCACACTTGGAGTACTGCGGACAGTTCTGGTCGCCATATTATAAAAAGAATATGGAAGCACTGGAGAGGGTGCAGAGAAGATTTACAAGGATGATACCAGAAATGCGAGGGTATACATATCAGGAAAGGATGAACAGGCTGGGTCTCTTTTCCCGGGGGGGCAGGGAAGGCTGAGGGGTGACCTAATAGAGGCCTTTAAAATTATGAAAAATTTTGATAGTGGATACAGAGAGAATGTTTCCACTTGTGGGGAAGAGCAAAACTAGAGGACATCAATACAAGATAGTCACCAAGAAATCCAATCGAGAATTCAGAAGAAACTTCTTTACCCAGAGAGTGGTGAGAATGTGGAACTCGCTGCCACAGGGAGTGGTTGAAGCGAATAGTATTGATGCATTTAAGTGGCGTTTAGATAAGCATATGAGGGAAAAGGGAATAGAGGGTTATGCTGATAGTTAGATGAGGAAAGACGGGAAGAGGCTCGAGTGGAGCATAAACGCCGGCATGGACTGGTTGGGCCGAATGGCCTGTTTCTGTGCTGTATATCCTATGTAATCCTGTGTGTTTCAGGTGCGGATACTGGAGCAACGCAACAAGCAGTTGGAAATGCACTGGAATCTGCTGCAGGAGAAAGATGTGCGCACTTCCAATATTGACAACGTGTTCCAGGCTTATTCCAACAACCTCAAGCAGCAGAACAATGCCTTGGCCCAGGAGAAAATGCGCCTGGTTGCCGACCTGGAAAGCATGCAAGCGTTGGTGGAAGACTACAAGACAAAGTATGTGGAGAAGTGTTCAAAAATGCCTGATCAAAGAATTTGAGAGAAGTTGAAATTCCTCTGTGTACTATTTTGTGCATAGTAAAAAATGGGCTAATGATTTAGTTGGATGAGAATATGCATTTATTTTAGCCAGAGAGTTTGACCAGTTTCGTCATGCCTCCCTTCACCTCTCCTCTCTGATACTCTGCCCTCCCAAATCCCTGCCCCAATCCTTCATTACTCTTCGACCTTCCTACTCTCCTGCTGCCGTCCCAGGCTTGACTCCCTCTTAGATAAGCCCACAGCTTCCCTCTGTGCCTCTCTTGGCATCCTACGAAGGGCCCATCGAGGCACTCATCGCTGCCGCCTTACGAGCAGCAACCCCAACTGTCCCATCCTACTCTCTCGCTGACCTTCCTGCCCAGTGTGCCCACTGGGGGCAAATCTTGCCAATCTCCTCCCCATCCAACTCATCCTCCCCCCCCACCCCAGTGCTGACCCTGTGGACGCTGGCAGTGAATCAGTTATCACCGACCCTCTCCGCATCTCCCTGCAGAATGTCCATTCACTTGGTTAAGGGGTGATGACACCTTACCCTTAAATGAAGCCTCCCTGCCTGGCTATATTGTCCACCACTTGCCCCGCTCAGACCGCCGTGGTGGCGGTGTGGCTCTCATCACCAAATCACACCTTGGTCTGTCCCCCTATTCCTCTGGCAGTTTCTCCTCCTTTGAGCATGTCACCCTATTCCACCCCTCTCACCTCTCATTTAAAATTCTTGTTCTCTACCACCCACCCAAGTACCATAAGTTTTATTACTGATATCTTCACTGTTTTCCTCCCTCAGCCTCTGTACTGAATGACTTCTCATCCTCGGTGATTTCAACCTCCATCTCAATTCATCACGCTCTCTCTCCTCTGAGTTCACTAGCCTCCTATCCTCCCTTAATCTCTCCCTCCATGTAAACTCCCCAACCCATATTCACGGCCACCCCCTCGACTTTGCCATCTCTCGTGGCCTTGCTACTCCCATCGTGTCAATTGCAGATAAGGCCATCTCTGACCATTTCCTCATATTGCTTTCAACCCACATCCCCCTTCCACCCCCCTGCCCCCACAACCCTACTTCTTTCTGTGTCCGCCCCTGGAAAAAACTCTCTCCCAACTCTTACAACTACACTTATGAAATCCCAACTGTCCAGCCTCTGGCCCTCCATTCACCATGACATTTCTGCAGCTACCGATCTGCTCAACCACACCCTCACCACTATCTTCGATGCCCTAGACCCTACTAAAACAATTACCCTCTCTCCCTGGCCGTTCCCCCTGGTACGGCCCTCATCTTCGCTCCCTTAACTCCAAGGGACGCAGACTCGAACGGATATGGCGGATAACTGGTTTAGCCATTCATCGCCAGATCTGGCTGGACCACATAAAGCACCATCAGGTCCTGCTCTCATCTGCCAAAATTGCTCACTATTCCAGAATCATTCTGGAATGCAAAGATAAACCCCGGCTCCTATTCTCCACTGCTAGCCATCTTCTTAAACCCCTCTCTCCTCCACCCTCACCTCCGATAACAAGTGTGAGGCGCTCATGGACTTCTTTGTCTCTAAGATTGAGACCATCTGTTCAGCTGCCTCTGCCACTTCCCTTCCTTCCCCTAGCCCACTGGACCAAACTTCCTCTAAGGTTCCCCCCTAGCCTAGCCCAGAACTTGCATCTTTCTCCAGTTTCTCTCCGATCTCCCCTCCTGACCTCTCCGCGCTAATCTTGTCCATGAGACCCACCTCCTGCTCCCTCAACCCTATTCCCACCAAACTGCTGACCACCCAACTTCCTTTTCTGGCTCCCATGTTAGCTGAAATTGTTAACAGTTCTCTCTCCTCAGGTACTGTCCCCTTCTCCCTCAAATCTGCTGTCAACAACCCTTGACCCTTCCATCCTTGCAAACTACCGCCCCATCTCCAACCTCCCTTTCCTCTCAAGCCCTTGAACATGTTGTTGCCTCCCAAATCCGTGTCCATCTTTCCCGCAATTCCATGTTTGAATCCCTCCAATCAGGTTTCCGCCCTTGCCACAATACCGAAACTGCTCTCGTCAAAGTCACAAATGACATCCTTTGTGACTGACAAAGGTAAACTATCCCTCCTCGTCCTTCTTGACTTGTCTGCAGCCTTTGACTCGGTTGACCACTCCATCCTTCTCCAACGCCTCTCCTCTGTCGTCCAGCTGGGTGGGACTGCACTCGCCTGGTTCCATTCTTATCTATCTAATTGTAGCCAGAGAATCACCTGCAACGGCTTCTCTTCCTACTCCCGCATCGTTACCCAAGGATCTATCCTTGGCCCCCTCCTATTTCTCATCTACATGCTGCCTCTTGGCGACATCATCCGAAAACACAGCGTCAGTTTCCACCTGTACGCTGACGACACCCAGCTCTACCTCACTACCACTTCTCTCGACCCCTCCACAGTCTCTAAATTGTCAGACTGCTTGTCCGACATACAGTTCTCGATGAGCAAAGATTTTCTCCAATTAAATATTGGGAAGACCGAAGCCATTGTTTTCGGTCCCCGCCACAAACTCCGTTCCCTAGCCACTGACTCCATCCCTCTCCCTAACATCTGTCTGAGGCTGAACCACACTGTTTGCAACCTTGGTGTCATATTTGACCCTGAAATGAGCTTCCGACCACATATCTGCGGCATAACTAAGACCGCCTATTTCCACCTCCGTAACATCGCCCGTCTCCGCCCCTGCCTCAGCTCATCCGCTGCTGAAACCCTCATCCAAGCCTTTGTTACCTCTAGACTTGACTATTCCAATGCACTCCTGGCTGGCCTCCCACATTCCACCTTGTTAAGTATGTGTATTGTATTGAACAATTAACACAAAGACTTAAACGTATAACTCAAACAGGTCTTTACTGGTTGGAGGTAGGGACTATACATAGGTCTTTACTTCATGCCCACAGGCGGGAACTGAGGGGAGATCAGTACCCACAGTACTATTTATACCCCTATGGCCAGGAGTGGTACTGCGTATCACTACGCCCAACAAGTAGTGCAGTCCTGTCCATAGGTTCAAAGTAGCACACATATTACATACACAACATTCCTCCCTTCCTAGCTTTACAGTCATCTCCCCATTTAACATAACGTAATAACATATATACATATATAACTTCAGGTTTACATAACAGAATAACATAGATACATAGATAACTTCATGTCAAAACAGATCACAGATTCAGTCTCTGCGGAAAACAGTTCACAGATTCAATCTCTGTGGTGGAGTCGGTTCACGTTGCTGGAGTGACTCATTCAATAGTCCTTCCATGGATTTAACAGTTTGAACTTCCGAACTGAATTGGCTCCGTTCGGAGGGACCACGTGTGTGATCTGGTAGAGGTAATAATGGTTCAGATGGGTCATCTTCTGTTTCGACTTTTCCTTTTCTGCTTCTTGGAGACTCTCTGGGCTCCACTGTCAGCTGCCAGCTGCATGCGCAGTTCCTCCTTCTCTCCCTCCTTTTTCCGTAGTAGAGCCACCTTCTCCCGATGTTCCGTAGACTTTCGGTGCTCCTCCATGATTTCTGTATGGTGGGAGTCGAAGTTACAAGTTGGGCAGGACAGGACATAGTAATATTCGGTGTCGTCCTGATCTAGGCCAGCGAGAGGGTCTTCTATTTCCTCCATACCCAGCTGGGCGTTAGCCAGCTTTTGTTCCAAGTCCAGACATCTTTCCTGAAGAGACTTCTTCATGCGTACCTCTTCATCCAGCTTTTTCTGGGCTTTCAGCAAGTCGTTTACTAATGACCTCATTTGAGATTTTACTACTTCAACTTCTTTTGGAGATTGATTGATCGGACTATTCAATCCCTCTACCGGAGCAGCTGTTTCAGCGGTCTGTTGTTCTACGTTGACGTGAGTCAGCGTACTTTTGGCATCCAAGGGCTGCTCTGTTGCAGTCATCTCAGTCTGTGTTGCCACCTCAGCTCTTCCAATAACCTTTGAGAGCTCCGAACCCCTTTCGTTTGAATATTGAAGTTCGTGTTCAAGTTTTTTCCATTTCAGAGTCCTGTCCTTCAGCATATGCAGGAGTTGGCTGACCGTTAACTCCTCTGACATCAGACGTTTTGTGTGCTCCTGCTCCATTTTCTCCATCAGCTGCTTCTGTTGTCTTTCCAGATTCTCCAACTCTATATCAAAGAACTCTTTCGTTGCATTCAACTCTTGCTCACAACGGCGAAGCATTTGTTCCAATTGCTGTTGTAGTTTGAAATGGAGTTGAGTTCGAGCCCGGTGTCCCTCAGAAATGGGCACATCAGTAGACTTGCCAGACTCAGAATCCACAGTTAAACTATGTTGTTGTTGCTCAGTGGAATTCTGTGCTGAAACTTTGTCTTTTGCACCTGAGTTGGGCTTACCATCATCCGTTCCAGAGTCTGGGCCGACTATCTTCACCGAGTTCTCACTCGTTATTGTTTGTAGGAAATGCCAGTCCATATTCATTTTCCTAATCCACTCCCGTCCTAGTAGTGGAGGACCTCCTTCAGATATCACATATAAGTCCATTATTTGACTGTCTTCGCCCTTGTGGACCACTGCAACCTCTATTTTCCCGATGGGGTACACTCTTTGCCCCGTGTATGTTTTCAATATAATCCCCGTATCCTGTAGGGGAATATGTTGGAATAACTTTCCGTAATCTTTCTTATTTATGACCGTCAATGCCGATCCAGTGTCCAATTCCAGTTTTACTTGGACTCCTTCTATCTGAAGAGTGACCCAAATTGTCTGGAGGTCTGCACCCTTACCAGCGTTGAGTACTCTTAAGCTAGCCAGTTCATTACAGCTTAAGCTAGCCAGTTCATTACTGCTAGCGTCTGAATCGGACTCCTGTTCGGTCACCTTGTGTACCTTTGCGTATTTTCCTTGCGGTGACTTCTTGTTGCTGGTCTTCTTCCCTGACCTGCATACTCTAGCTATATGTCCAAGCCTACCACAAGTTCTACATTCTTGGTTTTTAAACCAACACTGGTTCTGATCATGCGCTGTCTTTCCACAACGATAACATTTGCCAGAACTCACACCCAATTTGTGTGCACTGAGCTCCGGTGACCGTAGCTGCATTACTGCCGTGCCTCTCGCTGCGGCTTCGTATGCTGCTGCCATAGTGACCGCCTTCTCAAGCGTCAGCTCATTCTCCTCGAGCAGTCGCTTTTGTGTATCCTGTTTAAATAAACCACACACAAATTTGTCTCGAAGTGCCTCTGTCAGTCCCGTTCCAAACTGGCAATATTTCGCTAATTTACGCAATTCCAGCAAATAATCAGCATTGCTTTCATGCTGTAGCTGCCTTCTGTCGTAAAATTTAAATCGTTCCGCTAGCATCAGCGGCGTGGGGTTTAGATGATCTTTCAGGACAGTAACAATCTCATCGAACGTCTTATCCGCCGGTTCATCTGGTGATAACAGGTGTTTCAATTGCCCGTATGTCTTCGCACCCATTAAATTTAATAATGTTAGAGCTTTATCTTGGTCATGAATTTTATTGGCCTTACAATAATTTTTTACTCTTTCAACATATATGGCCCAATCTTCGAGGTCACTATCAAAGGTGCTAATATTCCCGTGTTTAGGCATTGTAGATTTGCAATTTCTCAGATTTTATTTTGTTTACTTGTTATCAAAGATGGCGGCTTCCCGCTCTTGCCGTCGTCCTCCGCCCACAAAATGGCGGTTTTCCCGCGCTTGGCGGTCTTCACCCGTCCCCCGACGCCGTCTCCCTTCAGCCCCCGAGTGCGGCCCTTATCTTTGGTTCCGATCGCTGGCCCGCGCTGCGCCTCGCACTTGAAGCGGCTCCCGGCCTCTGGCTCACCCGCTCGCGCGGCTCTTGCTCGCTCCCTCCCGGGCTCTGGCTTACCCGCTCGCGCGTTTCACCGCGGCTCTTATCAGGGATTGCGATCGCCCTTATCTTCTCCAACTTCCCCAGCCCTGTCTTTGCAGCCAACACTGCACGGCTTACCCCACCACCTAGGTTGAACAAGGAAACTGCAGAAAGACTTCTGTCAGTCGCTGGAAGCTGTCAGGATGTTTGCTGCACTCCAGTGCTCAGTCGCTGATGGAGGCTTCAGAGTCCTAAAGCCTGTCAATTCTAGTGGGGTGGTGATGTTTGAAACCTCTCTTCAACTGCCGCAGGGTAAGAACCTGACTCGTCGCCAGTGTTAAGTATGTGTATTGTATTGAACAATTAAAACAAAGACTTAAACGTATAACTCAAACAGGTCTTTACTGGTTGGAGGTAGGGACTATACATAGGTCTTTACTTCATGCCCACAGGCGGGAACTGAGGGGAGATCAGTACCCACAGTACTATTTATACCCCTATGGCCAGGAGTGGTACTGCGTATCACTACGCCCAACAAGTAGTGCAGTCCTGTCCATAGGTTCAAAGTAGCACACATATTACATACACAACACACCTTACGTAAACTTGTGGTCATCCAAAACTCGGCTGCCCGTGTCCTAACTCGCACCAAGTCCCGTTCACCCATCACCTCTGTGCTCGCTGACCTACACTGCCTCCCAGTTAAGCAGCACCTCGATTTCAAAATTCTCATCCTTGTTTTCAAATCCCTCTATGGCCTCGCCCCTCCCTATCTCTAATCTCCTTCAGCCCCACAACCCCCCCCCCCACCCCCCGAGGTATCTGCGCTCCTCTAATTCTGCCCCCTTGAGGATCCCTGATTATAATCGCTCAACCATTGGTGGCCGTGCCTTCTGTTGCCTCGGCCCTAAGCTCTGGAATTCCCTGCCTAAACCTCTCCGCCTCGCTACCTCTCTTTCCTCCTTTAAGACACTCCTTAAAACCAACCTCTTTGACCAAGCTTTTGGTCACCTGCCCTAATTTATCCTTATGTGGATCAGTGTCAATTTTTTTTGTCTTAAAATACTCCTGTGCAGCGCCTTGGGACGTTTTACTACATTAAAGGTGCTATATAAATACAAGTTGTTGTTGACTGCAGAATTCTGCCCTGAAATCATGCAGTGTAATATAAGTAATAAATGTCTGAACGTGTTCCCATGAAATCCCTCGGTATGCTATTTTAGCAAAGATGCTAACCATTTCTTAAAATAAGTGTAACACTTGTTTTAAAATAGGGGACAAGAGAATTGCATATGCATGTGTTAACACACTTATTGCCAATATCTCGCAGTGAGATTCCAAGGCTTGGGCACGGAATCTGTAGTGTAACTGCCGACGGAGACAACTCATCTGAGTGCAAATTGATTTCAGGGCCTTCAGTCACACGATCACTGTCATTAACACTGGGAATTTCCTCGGAGACTCTTCTGATTGGCCACTGGAACTGTGCCGGAAGATTGGCGGCAATGCCGTTCAGGCGGTGTAACCGGGGTTTCTGCTGTAGTTAAGGTGGTCAATCGGGAGAACCCCCACTTTCCTCACCCCTGCCGAGGAATTTCCCAGTGTAAGATTCTAACGCTGGTGAAGAGCCAATAGGACAGTCAGCTCTTTATTAACATTAAGAAATTCACCAGCATCGGGATGCCTGTGAGCTGTGTCAGCTGTTGCTCAGTGGGTAGCGCCCTCGCCTGAGTCAGAAGGTTGTGGGTTCAAGTCCCACTCCAGAGACTTGAGCACAAAAATCTAAGCTGACACGCCAGTGCGGTGCTGAGGGAGGGCTGCACTGTCGGAGGTGCCGTCTTTTGGATGAAACATTAAACCGAGACTCCCGTCTGCTCTCTTGGATGAACGTAAAAGATCCCATGGCACTATTTCGAAGAAGAGCAGGGGAGTTCGCCCCGGTATCCTGGCCAATATTTATCCCTCAATTAACATCACTAAAACAGATGATCTGGTCATTATCACATTGCTGTTTGTGGGAGCTTGCTGGGTGCAAATTGGCTGCCGCGTTTCCTACATTACAACAGTGAACACACTTCAAAAAGTACTTTATTGGGTATAAAGCGCTTTGGGACATCTGATCGTCGTGAAAGGCGCTATATAAATGCAAGTCTTTCTTTTTTCCGAGTTCTATCCCGTGTTTAAGTACAAGCAGAGGCACTCTGAGTAGAGACATGTCGATGACCTTTCGTTAGAAGAGCAGAGTTAACGTTTCATCGACCTAAAACGTTAACTCTGTTTCTCTCTCCACAGATGCTGCCTGACCTGCTGAGTATTTCCAGCATTTTCTGTTTTTTTATTTCCGATTCCCAGCAGCCGCAGTATTTTGCTTTTGTGTAGGGGTGTGGGACTAATTGGACAGCTTTCAAAGAGCCGGCACAGGCATGATGGGCTGAATAGCTGCCTTCGTGGTTTAAGATTCTATGATTCCATGATGGCACCATTGTTTTCGTAGCAGTATGAAAACCGGGGCTAGTGGAGCTGCCACGTCTGGCTTTGAACTGCAACAACTGTGCAGTGACTCCCCGATAGCCAATAGCAGAACTTTACTGGCTTAGTTCCCCTTCTTTGATTCACTTTGTAACTAGTTTGTCAGAGGAAGTATCTCGATGCTGATGACTTGCACAGTATTCTTTGCGTTTGAACAGTGAGTGCAAATGATTTGCCTTTTTGAAAAATCTATTATTTCAGAAACTATACAAAAAATGATTAAACCAAACTGAGCTCTACATTAATTTTTAGTTCTGGAAAGTGTATTTAGCTGAGGTGAGTCCAAAGAAACTGCAAACAAAGTATCCAGAGTTTTACAGTGTTATGTGCACAAAGCAAGGAGTTCTGTTAGTGAGAAAATATTGAGACTAAACATAATTAAAACTGAATTGGTAGCACAGGAAAGAAATATTATTGGAGATGGGCACTACTGTATCCCATGCATGTATAGGTGTCAGCGGGTAGCACTCGTGCCTCTGAGTCAGAAGCTCATGGGTTCAAGTCCCACTCCAGAGACTTGAGCACAAAAATCTAGGCTGACACTCCAGTGCGGTGCTGAGGGAGGTGCCGTCTTTGGGATGAGACGTTAAACCAAGTCTGCTCTCAGGTGGACGTAAAAGATCCCGTGGCACTATTTCAAAGAAGAGGAGCAGGAGCGTTTTCCCCGGTGTCCTGGCCAGTATTTATCCCTTAACCAACATCACCTAAAACAGATTATCTGGTCATTATCACATTGCTGTTTGTGGGATCATGCTGTGCGCAGACTGGCTGCTGCGTTTCCTACATTAAACAGTGACTGCACTTCAAAAAGTACTTCATTGGCTGTAAAGTGCTTTGGGTCGTTCTGAGGTCCTGAAAGGTGCCATAGAAATGCAAGTCTTCATGTATGCCTGGGACTCTCCGCTGCACAATCTTCAACCCTTCTGAGTGGCACGGACATAAATTTGGCTTGGGTGATAGCGAATTGGCAACCCCTTTTGCACTCCGCACCAATTTTATTTTCTGTTGAACTCGGTGGAAATGAGAATCTGGCGGAGTGCAATACGGGCTCCCGATTCACTATCGTCGGCTTTGCGCTTCCGCTCCAGACTGATTTTATACGCTGCCGTGTAACTCCACAGTATTCGCCCTAGATACTTTGTAAATGGAACAAGCCTTTGGCTCAGTGGTAGCAGTCCCACCTCTGAGGCAACAACAACAACTTGTATTTATAGAGTGCCTTTAATGTAGTAAAGCATCCCAAGGCGCTTCACAGGAGTTTTATAAGACAAAAAATTTGACACTGAGCCACATAAGGAGAAATTAGGGCAGGTGACCGAATGCTTGGTCAAAGAGGTAGGTTTTAAGGAGCATCTTAAAGGAGGAAAGAGAGGTAGTGAGGTGGAGAGGTTTAGGCAGGGAATTCCAGAGCTTAGGGCCTAGGCAACAGAAGGCACGGCCACCAATGGTTGAGCGATTAAAATTGGGGATGCTCAAGAGGGCAGAATTAGAGGAGCGCAGATATCGCGTGGGGGTTGGGGGGGGGGGTGCGCACACACTGAAGGAGATTAGAGTTAGGGAGGCAGAGGGTGAAGTGTTCAAGCCTGCGCCAGACAGTGAGTGGAGACTGGAATATGGTCTCAATACTGGGGTGTGACCACTGGCTCCGTGGTATTATTCTCGCCTGAGTCAGAAGGGTTAGGCTAAGGCTCCAGCAGCCCGAGTGAGCGGAGTCCAGATCAAAGGTCGGTGGAGCTCTTTAGCCTTGGTTGTAGCACGCCTCAAGATATTTCAAAGATAAAAACCATGCGGAAGGCAACAGGAAACCACCTCGGCTACTCTTCCCTAGTAAGTGGTCCAAACATCTCGTGTGACACTTGAATTAGGACCCGCCCTAGGGGCAGAACACAATGGATAGGCTGACTCTGCAAACCGTATTCTTATTGCACCATTACTGCCAGTATAACTTCAGTATAAGAAAGCGCCTTTTGTGACCTCAAAGCCATGAAGCACTTTGGAAGTGTAGTCACTGTTGTGATGTGGGAAACGTGGCAGCCAATTTTTGCACAGCAAGCTCCCACAAACAGCAATGTGATAATGGCCAGATAATCTGTTTTAGTGATGTTGATTGAGGAATAAATGTTGGCCCAGGACACTGGGAGAAGCAGCAACTAATAGGAGAAAGTTTGTGAAAAATTTCTAGACAATTTCCCTTCCTGATATTAACATATTACTGGTAAAGTTACATATAAATTGCTTGCAATGCTTTACTTTAATCCTTGTACAGTTAATTCTGTTAGCTACAAGTCTGGGCTAGTTGACACTTATGTTTCACTTGACATACTAATTCCTCCTGACATATGATAGGATTCCACTGTTCTAACCAATTCACGAAAGAACTTGCATTTATATACTGCCTTTCACACTTGAAGGATGTACCCAAGTGCTTCACTGCAAATTAAGTACTTTTTTGAAGTGTAGTCACTGTTGTCATGTAAAGAAATGCAGCAACTAATTTGCACAACCAAACCTGTGTAATCCTACTATTAACCAGCAAAGGTTTGAAGAGCTGAGCCTCTCTTGATAACTCAGACACTTCAATACATTGCACAGTGCAGATCGAAGCCATACAGACCATTAGGTCCCCGGATTCAATTCTCAAATCTGTGCTGAGTTAGCTGACCTCTGCCAGGATGGTGACTGCGATACTATGAAAAGCCTGGGCTAGGGAGGCAGGAAAAAAATCAGCCAAGGTTCCCAACCCTGATTGCCATCTAGTGAACACTTTGCTCATGTAGAGTTAAAACCCCAAAATGGACTGGATGGGCCGAATGGCCTGTTTGCGTGTTGAAATTCTGTACAACATTATAGGACAAGTGTGTGGGTAAGGATGAGGGCAGAATCGAGCTTGGCTGTGGTTCTTGCCAGATCAAGTAGTCTGCCCACACTCCCTGCCTAGGTTCAGAGGTGAAGAATGGCCACTTGGATGAGATACTGGAGGGCAACTGATCGAACTGCACCCCAGCATGAGTCAGCAGAGAAGGTGGCAGTAGAGAGCTTCGTTTGACTGTCAATTTGTTGTTCAACTTGGGAGAAACATATGGGGCTAACTTGAACCTAACCCGTCCAGCGAGAAACTGACGGTATCAGATCGGCCGCCCGTTTGACACCCGCCCGATTTTATTTTCTACTGTCTTTATCTATCTGATCCCATCTGTTTCCCGCTGGGTGAGTTGGGGTTAAAATAACCCCCCATAATTTCTGTGTAGAAGACCTGAAGTGCTTTTAAGCTTCTTGCAGATCCTTTGCTGTTAATGAGTTTGTTCACCCTCCCCACCTGAAAGCAGTGACTCCTACTGGGAGTGCAGCTCTTACCTCTGGCACCTTCCCCAAGCGGTCATTCTTCATGCGTCAGCCTAGCTCGTGAGTGTTGACTGACTATCTGCCTGGAGCGGGACACCAGTGCTGTTTGATCCTATCCCTGCCCTTTCTGTACACGGGCACTTTACAACAGGAGCCACTGTATGGTAATCAGGTGGAGGAACTCTGGCTGATTATTCCTGTTCCATAGTCCTGGGGTTGCTGAGGCAAATTGCAACAGTCCCATTACCAGTTCAGCTGAGAGCAGCTCGCTATGGACAGATAGAAATCGAACCTGGGAACTTCCTGCATTGTTTTGGCCCCGTACCACACCACACAGTCTATAATCATTTTTTAAAAATTATAATTTCACTTAACATTGCTTCCTGTATCAACACTCTTGAAAGGAGGACTCTGAGCTGGCAGAAAGTTAGTTTCAACAGTTCAGCTATATTCCAGCACACCTGTCTAGGTGCACCTGTACACCCTGAGAAACAGCTTTGAAATTTTTCCCCATCAATAGGCCACTACCCCAAAGTGCAGGCAGAGCCATTTACTTCAGTATATCTGCAGCCAGTCCTATTCGACCCAGTGGCAGACATCAAATGCTTTATTTTTTCTCTGGGAGCACACAGGCCAATGGATTTGCATAAAAAGTTCTTTGCTATTTTAATGCACTTTAAACCCTCCTGTTTAAAACAAATGAGGGACGATTTTAACTGTGTAAACGGGATGGTAGCGGCCCGAAAATGCTGTTGGGTCACTTACTGCCACATGTATGCTGGTGCCCCAGCCGCCGCCATCTTGGGTAGGGTCCTCAGATGGGCATTTGGAGTGCCCGCCTGTTTCGAGTGGAAGGCCACTTGTAATTTGTACATCGGACTCGCTGATTGTAATTTTGAGGTGAAAATGGGCAGAGCGTGTGTGGAGCAAGCTCTGCCCATTTGTACCAGGCATTGAGCGGCCTAACCAGTGGTCCTTAAAGGGAGAAGCAGCTAACCAAAAGCTTGGTCAAAGAGGTTTTAAGGAGTGTCTTAAAGAAGGCAAGTGAAGTAGAGAGATTCAGGGATCTCTGGTCAATCTCAGCATAAATCTTAATAGCCTCACCCCTCCTCTTCCTCCTCTCCTGGGCCATATTTAAACTATGGGAATTGGCAGACTGGAATGCCCCTTTAAGGAAATAAAAATTCCCAAATCACTTTATCTCCAATGCCTGATAAAGAAAAGAATGCTGATCTATGTGATTTCCTGTACGGTCACTTATTAACTGATTGTGTAGCTGACATCAGCTTAGTGGTTTTTATACGTGAAACGGTGGGTTTCCACAAAAATGATAGAAAGCAGATTTAAAGTTTAACACTCCTTCCTACAAGGTAGAAGTCCTTCTTTTTCAATTTTCTTCCTCCTGTCCCAAAGGCTGAGATACGGTGCCACTGGCACTAGTATCTCACTCAAGTGGCTATTCTCCATGGGCAAGCCTAGACAGTGAGTGAGTGTCAGCAATCTGTTTAACTATGGGATGGTGGGGCCTCCTCGTCCAGTTCGGGCCTCATCCTGTACTTGCCAGATGTCCATACACATCTGCGTTCTGGCAGGAATAGTGATCAGGAGGGGGAACTTCGAGGTGTTGCCAGACCAGGAGCCAATGTAGGTCAGCGAGCACGGGGGTGATGTGTGAATGAGACTTGGTGCCAGTATGATTCCTTCCACTGCCCAGCCAAGGTTAGCTAATTTGGCACAGACCAAGCATTGAAAGCAAGAGCTGGTCTGCATGGCTGAGTTTCAAAATGGTGCGCAAGAGCTATTATATATGTTTGCTATTTCTTATCTAGTAGGCCAAGTACGTTAGTGAACAATCCCTCCCTAAACTTATCTTCTCCTTTAGAACAATAATTTTAATGATTGCATTTGCTGATGGAAAAAGAACTTATGATCCCAGGAACTGGCAAAGTGCTTTACAACCAATTAATTACTTTGAAAGGCAGTTACTGTTTTATAGGCAAATTGCAGCCAATTTGTGCACAGCAAAGTCTCTCGGACCATGAGCTGAATGACCAGTTAATCTGTTTGCCCCTCCCTATCTCTGTAATCTCCTCCAGCCCCACAATCCTTTGTGATATCTACACTCCTCTAATTCTGGTCTCTTGAGCATCCCCGACTTGAATCGCTCCACCATTGGCTCTGGCGTTCCCTCCCTAAACCTCTCTGTCCTCCTTAAAACCTATCTCTTTGACCAAGCTTTTGGTCATCTGCCCCAATATCTCCTTGGGTGGCTCGGTGTCAAATTTGGTTTTGTAACACTCCTGTGAAGCCGCCATGGAACATTTTACTATGTTAAAGGTGCTATATAAATACAAGTTGTTGTGATATTGATTGAGTGATGAATATTGGCCAGGACACGAGGGAGAACTCCCCTGCTCTTCGAAATAGTGCCGTGGGATTTTTTTGTGTCCACCTGAGAGCAGATTGGAACTCGGTTTAACATCTCGTCTGAAAGATGGCACCTCCGACAGTGCAGCACTCCCTCAGTACTGCAATGGGAGTGTCAGACTAGATTTTTATGCTCACGTCTCTGGAGCGGGACTTGGACCCACAGCCTTCTGACCCAGAGGCGAGAGTGCTACCCACTGAGCCACAGCTGACACGCCACCATACATTTCCCGAACCCCCACATGGGGTGCTATGGCCATGGACTGGTTGGCCCCATTAACATTGCGCTGAACAACTGCATTAAAACTGTGCACAAAGGAATTTTGTGACCATGTTGACCATTACGCTACCAAAAGAATTCAAACCCCCAAGGCACGTAAACAAGCAAAAAAAAAAAAAACAAGCAGCACAGTGCGACTTGATAACAGTAACATAAAGCGCCACTAAAGTAGCCATGTAACTAATGACTCCTGGTTAGTAGCCCAGTGTCACTTGGTAACTTTTTTTCTTTCCATAGCTCACCAAGTACTGTTGTTTTCCATATGTACAAGTCCTGGCACTTCAGCATGCCCCCAGAAAAGTTTACATTTTATAACAGTGAATTCCAAAGTCTAAAGGGCTGATTCCAAAGGGTGAATAAGTGATCTGTTAACTTTCTGCAGACTGTATTAATTTATCATTAACTAGCCCTGACTAATACTTGTGTAAAAACATGGACATAGAGGGCTTGACAGGGTAGATGCAGGGAGGATGTTTCCCCCTGGCTGGGAAGTCTAGAACCAGGGGTCACAGTCTCAGAATAAGGGGTCGGCCATTTAGGACTGAGATGAGGCGAAATTTCTTCACTCAGAGGGTGGTGAATTTTTGGAATTCTCTACCCCAGAGGGCTGTGGAGGCTCAGTCGTTGAGTATATTCAAGGCTGAGATCGATAGATTGTTGGACTCTTGCCAGGGGAAGTGAAGAATTGCATGTTGGAGGGCTACAGCCCAGAGTGCAGGACACCAGTGAGGTTGGACAGAGCGGGGAACAAATCGTGAAGTAGTCGCTTGGATTTTAAGACCCTGAAGCTGGTAGGAGGGTATTACCCATCTGTGCACTTGATAACTGTGCTTTCATAAGTGATGTTTAGACATGGTTAATGATTACTTGAGGTTTTATTGAGAAATACTCCACAGTTGATAATGTGGAAATTCTACATACAGCTCTTCCCTGTAAATCATGTATTCTGATTTTTTTGTTCTGAAGGTATGAAGATGAAATCAACTTGCGTACGGAGAGGGAGAACGAATTTGTAATGATCAAGAAGGTGGGTTCAAGCTCAGACTCAATCCCATTGGAAAATACCGGGCATCTCCGCCGGTTCAGTGGGTAATGCACTGTCCGGTATGGAGCTGAGCCATATTACAGACTAGGAGGCCCTAGGCTTGATCTCCAGTTTGTGCAGAGTTAGCTGATCTTAGCCAGCGTGACAGTCAGGTGCTGCAATGGTACTCTGCACAGTCTGTGCTTGGCAGGGGGGAAAATCGGCTGCAGTCGCCGGGCCGCTGATTCCTCCTGGCTATTGTGTGTATGCGGCAATTGCGTGGCGACCTGATTGAGATCGTCTATAGTTTCGCACCGTCCCCCACCCCCCACCCGCTCCACAGTTGAAAGCCCGCTGACACTTGGGCATGATTTTCAGGTGGCATTTCAGCAGGTGGGTGCAGAAGGTGGGGTGGGGACCCTTTACACTGGGTCCCCATCCATTTCTAGGTTCAGATTTTCCTGGCATCAGCTGTGCTGATGCCGAAAGTGCCTCCCCAAATGTGTGCTTAAGTGAGGTGGCAATAATGGTGTGGCATCAGATTTCATTGCCCCCTCAGATATGAGGGATGTAACTTGTGCCTCATCATAGCAGATATATCCAACTCTGCTAGGTGATGGGAAATGTGAAAGAAGCTTCAGTGGGCACAGCAGGCACTTTCATGGAGAGGGAGAGAGGTGGAATTTGCATTTTGAGTCAAGACCACTGTTCAGTGAATAATGGAGATCTTGCCTGGGCATTGGCTATCCTGCCGCCATTTCCCATATGCCTGCCTCACCTCCCCACCCCCCCGCCTCCCACCCTGGGACAAGCTTCCAATCACTGTTGGCAATGCCGCCAGGAACCTGCCGAAAACATTTAAATTAAACTGACCCCAGAATGTTCACTGGGGTCTGTGCCAAGCCTGTTGGCCAGGCGTGTATCCTGCCATGCCACACTTGTGCCAATGAAGAAAATCTAAGCTTATACGTAAAGAATTGTCACTTTGCCAAGGTACTGGAAGTGTCTGGCGATCATGGAACTGGTACCCAATAAGGGTGAGCGTCTTCAGGAGAGATGGGATGGAAATTGGAGGAGGAAAAAGAAAAACAATGGAGACCATTCAAAATTCCTCCTGCTGTCCCTGTGTAACTCGTGTACTTTATGATTATCTCTTTCTTTGCCTTGTAGGATGTTGATGAAAGCTATCTCAACAAGGTGGAGCTGGAGGCTAAGCTTGAGAGCCTTACTGATGAGATCAATTTCCTGAAGGACATATTTGATGAGGTAATGAATAAATTGTGTTGTGTAATGTAAGGACACGGAGTTGTCACGAAGAACTCCTAGTTTTCCACAAGTAAACATGGGGCCAGACTTGGAGGGAGAGGAAGCTGCGATAAGGCCCTCTCCTCCACTAGGGGAACACTGGGCCTTTACTGCCATTTCTCAAGGTCTACCACCATCTTCCACATGGTGGCCCAGGGAAATGGTGGTAAGTGGGGCACATATGGGAGGGAAATCCTCTTGGGGACTCTGTTCCTGCCCTCACTACTGCCATTCTCATGCAGTGGGCAGGGAAGGAGTGGCCAGTGGCAGTCTTGGTGGGGACAGGAGGGAAGGAAAATCCCAGTCGGGGTGATGAAGCGGTGACTGGCCTCACCATCCGAATTTTCCCTCATTCTCTGCTGTGATTTCCCCCCCAACCCAGAGTCCCAGCTTCGTGTCAGCCTGAGAAAATCTGAGAAAATGCAAGCACTGCACAGTAGGTTAGTGAGCATTTGAAGGAGACAGATAGGCCAAGGTTCTGGGTAGGACCCTTCCCCAGAAGACTTCCGCCACTCAGTTTTTCTGTTGCTCCCAGGCACTCCCAGGCTAGTTTGTTGGCATTATCTGAACCCATTGACCAGTGGAATCCCTCCACGTATCCAGTATCTTTGTCTGATACACTGGTATGGGTGTCTTAATACAGTTGCAGTGAAGCCTCTTCCTGTGCACTCCTACTACAGTTCCCATTAGTCCCATTCCCTCCTCACCCAGATGTTTTCACAATAACCTAGAAAAAGTAATCCAACATGCAAACTGAATGTTTTGTATGTATTAAGTCTAAAATAAAATACTGGCATGTGTGCAAGTAGATAGTCCAGTCTAAAATTCAGGCAAGCCTGGCACAACCGAGTGCAATTCAATAGTACGAATAGTAAATGGGGTTGTAATGAAGTTGCCTCATATTTTAAAGTAAGCATGTGGCAGTAGGGAGAGAGACCAAGGTATGATTTGGTGATGAGGGTCAGACAGTAAGGGACAAAGTGGTCACCTCCTGTGAGTCCAGTTTCCATTAAAGCCAGGATGCCAATGCAATTGTCCACAATAAGGCAGTGGATGACAAAGGCCTTGTTTGCGAATGAATGGACAATCTTGGAGGGAAATGTGGAGAGGGCCCATGATTGTTGATCCACTGGTAGAGTCCAAGGGGGGGTGGGGTGGCGAGATTAGCCCCCAGTGGACGCAGTGGGCGGGAAGGTCAGGTGAGAGGAGGCTGGGGCAGTTGGGGTTGCTGCTTGTAAGAAGGCGGTGACAATTTCCTCAATGGGTCCTTTGGAGAATGTTGAGAGGTACAGGAGGGTCGCTGTGGGCTTCTCGAAGCAGAATTCAAGCCTGGAGATTAGGGAGGCAAAGGAGTAGTGATAGGTTGGGATCAGGGGAGGGGAGATATTAAAGGTGGCATGACTGGGTAACAGGAAGGAGAGGAAACCGGAGAGAAGAGCCCAAGAGGGGAAAACAAGGAAGATAGAAGTAATGGGCTCGGGTCTGGAGCAGCAGCCAAAATATGCACGTGAATGGATACAGAGAATCCAGGTTACATAGGCATGGCAGGGATTAGGAGAGACATTTCCTCACTGTAAACAGAGGACAGGAAGAAGACAATATAAGAGAGTCCAAAGTCCTGTGGTGGGATGAGGTTGACTTGTAGACAAAGTGGAGTCAGCTGGGAGCATCGACGAACCAATGTCCAGGTTTGGAGCTAGTTGTGGAGGGCAAGGGAGTCGAGGAGCTATTTGAGGGGCAGAGTCAGTGGGCACACTACTGGAGGTTCTCCAGTGGAAACAGAGGGCTGCGGAGGAGTGGGGAGTTGACCACGAGCTAGCAGAGGTTGATTCCAGGGAAGGCCGTTAATGCTGGGGAATGGAAGACTTTCCATTTTGAGCATCAAGCCCTCCCAGGTCAGGTACAGCATATTTAGATGTAGGGTAAAGCTCTTTACTCTTCTCCAGCAATGTGTTTCAGACCCAACTACAGGAGAACACCCTGTATTGTAGCACTTCTCCATTTTCACCACACTGACCTTGTGGCCGCTGAGTGCTCATTAGGGCAAAATTAGTGACTCTTTTATCAAAAGAATCAGCACAACTCAATTTAGAATACAAATCCATCAACAGAATGTTAGGAACGTAGGAGGCCATACAGCCCCTCGAGCCTGTTCCCCCATTCAATTAGATGATGGCTGATCTGAAAACTCATCGTTAACTGATGGTGTTACCTCAACCCATACTGAGAGGAAATGTAGGGACTTGAGAACAGAGAACTTGCAGGTTCACATTCAAGTCAAGTTCTTTTAGTGAGCATTACTAATCCTTTTATTTCAGGATAGCTTAAATGCCAAGACCATTATTGATGGCCTTGCCCACTAGGAACTGGATTGAGACTGTCCATACTCCTCGGATGCTTTGTTTAACCTGCTATTGCACGTGACATTAATCTCTGGACACCTCAGTTAAGTTGCACTTTTGTAAGATACCCACTGGGTATGAATTGTTTCCATGTGAACCTGTGATCAAGTAGAATATATCCCAGCATCAAATACCTTCTGTACTATGCTAACACAGCTGAAATGACCTTTATAACAATGTTTTCCAGTTATTCCTGTTGACACAGCTCTCGCGTGGTGTACAATACAAATACGATCTACTTTTTTTGTTTCTATTTTAAACAAGAGCTCTAACTGGTGAGTGGGATGCAGGCATGTTAAACTGAAGTGCATCTGCTTTTCTTGCCACCCAGGAAATCCGTGATCTGCAAGCCCAGATCAAGAGCACTGCTGTTACTGTGGAAGTTGACACCAGCCGCAACCTGGACCTTTCCAGCATCATCGGTGATGTCCGGGCTCAATATGAAGGAATGGTGAACAAAATTCGCCAAGAAACCTACATTTCATATGAAGACAAGGTAAGGCTTGGCTTACTGTCAAAAAGTAAGTATCTCCAGTTGGAGAGCAGGCACCAGCACTGGCACCGAGTGTGAACGGCCTGCTAGGATGCTGTGGTTATCGAAGAAAAAGAAAAAAACGAACCTTAGCACCTTGCACAAACACAAATATTGAACTCCAAAGGTAAAGATCTTGACCAATAGCGTGGGGAGGAGTCTCCTGCACATACATTTGTGCTTTTTGCTAATATCATGCAGTACAATTTCAACCCAATGGCCTTGACATCTGAACGAAATCCACACTTGCCCCGTGCAAACCCCCCCACTTCGAAAAGTTATTTTCAAACGCTGCAGAGTTGTGCGTAGCGTAGTGGCCCACAGATCCTAGGGGCGCACCACTGTGCGTATGTGAACTTGGGATCACGTGGGGCGGTGCTCCTTTCACTTCCTGACTCTTAACCATTCGGGAAACAGAGGAGATTGCTGATTTTTCCCACAACTCGTTTTAAAGCATTTAGCAGCCAGAAATGCTATTTTATTAATAAATTTACAATCATTGCAATACACAAACCAAGATTATAATACACAAACCTATAATTACAGTCTTATAGTTCTACTGAATTTGTTTCTCCTCTATTAGACTAATTAACTTTTGATTAATTTAAATAATCTAAAATCGAGAGTTTAAATGTTTGATAACATGAGGAAATCATAAGTGAATTAAATCCTATCTAAATAGAAGTTGGGAATTAAACCGAAACTACAAAAGGCTTTTGGGCAGCAAAGACGGTGACACAAAAAGGCCCTGTTTTCAAACTCGAACAAGTAAAAGTTTGTATCTGCTCGAACACGAACCGGTGACTCTGTTAGAGGCTGTAGCATAAATGAATCCAATTTTCTCAGCGCCACCCCCCCTGCTTACACTGCGCAACAGGCTCCTGCGCCTGTTTGCACCAGACATAAAAATTTTCGGGGTAATTAATGTGCAGTAGGTGGGCAATTAGCCCAACTTTTTGCCAGCATGTTGATTTGAACGAGGAGGTAAAACCTGCAGCAAAGCCGATGTGCAGTCAGAACTTGACAGATCGCAAGTTCAGGATTTAGCACATGCGGGAAACCCAAACTTGCGGTCAATTTCAAAGGCGGTATGACTGCATACTCCGAGTACGCCGTCGTACCGACCGCAAATTCAGGGCCAATAACTTCACAATTAAATCTCGCCTATCGTAGAATTTTACAGCACAGAAGGAGACCATTCAGCCCATCGTGCCTGTGCCGGCTCTTTGAAAGAGTGATCCAATTAGTCCCACTCCCCTGCTCTTTCCCCATAGCCCTGCAAATTTTTCCTTTTCAAGTATGTATCTATTTGCCTTTTGAAAGTTTCTGCTTCCACTACCCTTTCAGGCAGTGCATTCCAGATCATAACCAGCTGTGAAAATTCTCCATCTCCCCCCTGGTTCTTTTGCCAATTGTTTTAAATCCGTGTCCTCTGGCTACCAACCTTCCTGCCAGTAGCAACAGTGTCTCCTTATTTACTCTATCAAAACCCCCAAGATCAAAACTTTCCTGTGGGCGGGGTGGGGGGATCTTCTCCTCGCAGTAATTTTAGTCAACAGGGCAGATTCAGCGCTCACGTTAACCTTTGTGCTAAAATTATAGACGGGAGAAATTTGACCTCCTGGGAAACCAGTTTATATCCCGCGCCATTGACAGTAGAAGGTATTATTTGGCCTGCATCGTAGTTTTGAAGTGCTTATCCGTTTCAACATAATGCACCACGTAAATGTAACTAGTGGCCCTGAAATTCTGTAGGGGTTGTCCAGTTTCCATTGACACGCTGGTAGGAGACTGCTCCAACTCCCAGGGAAATAGCTGAGCCCCGACCAATGTTCCCTGTCAGCTGCGCTTTGTTCTGTGCGGCCTGTTGCTTTTAATGCGCAGTCCCTTTCAATTTCTGCACCTGCGCGGGACTTGCAGGTGGCTGCATGTACACAGCTTAGTGGGAACATTGGCCTCGACATAACTCGGATCTGTACGATTTCCCTGGGGATTACGGCAAGAGACCAGGGAACCCCCATGGAATTTCAGGACCATTGTGGGTAATTCTGACCTCTGGCGATAGTGTAGAACGGGCAATATCTGATCAACCGCCCGGTCTCTCTGTCGACCTCCGACGTAAGGGGTGTTCTACGCGGAGTGAACACACGAAAGGCTGCTGGACCGGATAGCATCCCTGGACGGGTACTCAAGGAATGTGCTGATCAGCTGGCTGATGTCTTCACCGCCATCTTCAATCTGTCATTGGCCCAGGCAGTAGTCCCTACGTGCTTCAAGACCGCTACCATTATTCCTGTGCCAAAACAAACGGCTGTGACGTGCCTGAACGACTATCGACCTGTCGCACTCACACCCATCATAATGAAGTGTTTCGAGAGACTTGTCCTGGCTCACATCAAAGCCAGTGTTCCCGCCTCTCTTGACCAACACCAGTTTGCCTATCGTGCAAACAAATCAACGGAGGATGCAATCACAACTGCTCTACACTCTGCACTGAATCACTTAGATGGTAAAGAGACCTACATCAGAATGCTGTTCATAGACTACAGCTCAGCATTCAACACTATCGTCCCCAACAAGCTGGCCACCAAACTCCAAACTCTTGGCCTGAACACTTCCCTCTGCAACTGGACCCTGGACTTCCTAACAAACAGACCCCAGTCTGTCAAATTAGGTAACCACACCTCCACCCCCCCCCCGACCCTGAACACGGGGGCCCCACAAGGATGTGTGCTGAGCCCCCTCCTCTACTCCCTCTTCACCCACGACTGTGTGGCTGTTCATGGTTCCAACACCATCAAGTTTGCGGATGATACCACGGTAGTAGGCCAGATCACCAACAACGATGAGTCAGCCTACAGGGAGGAGGTCCAGCATCTTGTGAAGTGGTGCGCCGATAACAACCTGGCCCTTAACATCAAGAAAACCAAAGAAATCATTGTGGACTTCAGAAAGTCTAAAGGCGGAAGTCACACCCCCATCCACATCAATGGGGCTGTGGTGGAAAGGGTGGACAGCTTTAAGTTCCTCGGAGTCCACATCACGGAAGACCTCTCCTGGTCCCTCAATACCTCCTCTCTGGTGAAGAAGGCCCAGCAGCGCCTATATTTCCTAAGGAGGCTGAAGGGATGTAACCTGTCACCCCTGATCCTCTCTAACTTCTACCGCTGCACAATAGAGAGCATCCTGACGAACTGTATCACAGTATGGTATGGCAGCTGTAGCTACTATGACCGGAAAGCCCTGCAGCGGGTAGTCAAAACTGCCCAATGCATTACCGGCACCCGGCTACCGACCATAGAGCACATATACCAGAAACGCTGTTTACGGAGGTCACGGTCCATCATCAAAGACCCTACCCACCCCAGCCACAGTCTGTTCGCCCTCCTGCCATCTGGGAGACGCTACAGATGCATTCACACCCGTACGACCAGATTTAGGAACAGCTTCTTTCCCAGGGCTGTCATCCTACTGAACTCCACAAATAAACTCTAAAGCCTGCACATCTGCCAATGCACTTTATTATGGTTATGTTTATGTTAATGTATTACAAGCCAAATGTATGTTGAATGTTTAAATGTCTTAATCTAAATGTACACTCTCGGGAGCTGCAAGCCTACATTTCGTTGTACTGCACTTGTGCACTAACAATGACAATAAAAGTTGATTTGATTTGATTTTGTATACACCTCTCCCCATTTTCATTTCCATCACCCAAAGTCAAAATGACCCCCACTGCCTTTACTTTGTTTTTCCAGAAAATAAATGTGGTGTAGCACTGATGTTCTACTGCTAGGTGAATCACATTTTGCTTTATAAACCCCTTTCCATTTCAAAGTCTTCAAAAATGTTGTGAAGCTATTTGTCTTAAGTCAAAAAGACTGAATTTACATATTGCATGTCACAAGATGATAACCCACTGTCCTGTACTTTCACATGAGAATGATATTTTGTAAAATGATGACGTTTAGCCACTCCAGCCTGTACACACTCTCTCTCTCCTCTTTCTCCTCCCTGTATTCTCATTGTGTTGAAACCGAGACTCATCAGCATCTTCTACTCTAATTCATTAGATAGAATTTACAGCACAGAAACCGGCCCAACTGGTCCATGCTCCACACGAGCCTCCTCTCACCCCTCTATCTCGCCCTATCAGCATAACCTTCTATTCCTTTCACCCTCATGTACGTCTCTCGCTTCCCCTTAAATGCCTCTGCTATTCGCCTCAACCACTCCCTGTGGTAGCGAGTTCCACATTCTAACCACTCTCTGGGTAAAGAAGTTTTTTCTGAATCCCCTATTGTATTTCTTAGTGACTATCTTATTTATGTTTTGGTCCATCACTATCTGAAATGAGTGCAATATGTTCACGTTTGGGGTGCAGGCCCTTTGTCAGAACCGTTAGTACATCGGCCACCTCTATAGAAGGGATGGTTTGGGCTCCCTTAAAGAATGATTATGAATTTTACATCAATAATGATTCTCCATTTTAGTTTGACGGTATGAAGAAAAATTCTGGAAAATATACAGATGATCTCCGTATCATGAAGACTGACATTTCAGAACAGACAAGACAAGCTGCAAGACTAAATTCTGAAATCCAGGCTTTGAAGCAACAAGTAAGATCACTTTACAGAGCAATGGCATTCTTAGTCATTGCTTTTTTTGTTGTTGTCAATGCCCCCTCTATTTTCAACCCTCTTCTCCTAGAGGTGTTGACTCTTTGGTTCCACAGGTGCCAACTGCCCTCCAGTACCTCACTCAAGTGGCCAAGTTTCATGTGTTCTTACAAGTGTTAATGGACAATTTGAGATAATCATCTTGATTGAAGTTAATGGACAGGATAATCAGGCAGGGGGTATAACAGGCAGCTGATTTGTTCCTCTTTTGATTGGACCAAGCAAAATAAACAAATAAGCTGTAACTAATAAAACTTTAAATAAACCTTAACAAATCAAATTAAAATGTGGTTGTCCAAATCGATTATGCACTCCAGTCCCCGCGGCGCCCACTGGTCGTGGAAGTACTCAAGCGTGCCGGCGGACACCGCGTGCTCCATCTCCAGGGCCACCCGGGCGCAGCTGATTTGTTACTGCCCGTTTTCTGTTATCACTGAACATTAAAATCAGCCCTATGGTCTTTCCAGCAAGAGTCACTGAACAACAGATCAGGGCAGCACGGTGGCATAGTGGTTAGCACTGTTGCCTCACAGCGCCAGGGACCCGGGTTCGAATCTGGCCTCAGGCGACTGTGTGGAGTTTGCACATTCTCCCCGTGTTTGCGTGGGTTTACTCCGGGTGCTCCGGTTTCCTCCCACAGTCCAAAGATGTGCAGGTTAGGTTGATTGGCCATGATAAATTGACCCTTAGTGTTAGGGGGATTAAATACGTGGGGTTACGGGGATAGGGTGGGATATGTGTCGGTGCAGGCTTGATGGGCCGAAATGGCCTCTATCTGCACTGTGGGGTTGCTGTGATTCTGTGAATGGGAGCCCTGGCTGATTGTCCCTCCTCTGGTCTGGCAAGGGGACTGTGACATACTTGAACATATTAGCATCGAGAGGGAGGAGGTGCTAGCGGTTTTAGCAGGCCAAAAAGTGGATAAATCCCCAGGCCCGGACGAGATGTATCCCAGGCTGCTGTGGGAGGCAAAGGAGGAGATTGCAGGGGCTCTGACACAAATTTTCAGAACCTCTCTGGCCACAGGGGATGTACCAGAGGACTGGAGAACAGCTAATGTAGTACCATTATACAAGAAGGGTAGCCGGGATAAACCAGGGAATTACAGGCCAGTGAGCCTAACATCTGTGGTAGGGAAATTATTGGAAAAAATTCTGAGGGACAAAATTAGTCTCCACTTGGAGAGGCAAGGATTAATCGGGGATAGTCAGCATGGCTTTGTCAAGGGTAAATCATGTCTGACAAATCTGATTGAATTTTTCGAGGGGGTGACTAGGGGGGTGGATGAGGGAAATGCTGTGGATGTGGTTTACATGGACTTCAGTAAAGCTTTTGACAAAGTCCCGCATAGGAGACTGGTCAAGAAGGTAAGAGCCCATGGGATCCAGGGTGCCTTGGCGCGTTGGATCCTAAACTGGCTGAGTGGCAGGAGGCAGAGGGTGATGGTTGAAGGTTGCTTTTGTGACTGGAAGCCTGTGTCCAGTGGGGTACCTCAGGGATCGGTGCTGGGTCCCTTGTTGTTTGTGATCTACATAGATGATTTGGATGAGAATGTAAAAGGTATGATCAGTAAGTTCGCAGATGACACGAAAATTGGTGGGGTGGTAAATTGCGAGGAGGAAAGCCTCAGGCTACAGGACGATATAAATGGGTTGGTCAGATGGGCGGAAAAGTGGCAAATGGAATTTAACCCTGAAAAGTGCGAGGTGATGCATTTTGGACGGACAAATAAGGCAAGGGAATACACAATGAGTGGTAGGACCCTAGGAAGTACAGAGGGTCAGAGGGACCTTGGTGTACATGTACATAGATCCCTGAAGGCAGCGGAACAGGTAGATAAGGTGGTTAAAAAGGCATATGGGATACTTGCCTTCATTAGCCGAGGCATAGAATATAAGAGCAGGGAGGTTATGATGGAGCTGTACAAAACGCTGGTGAGGCCACAGCTGGAGTACTGTGTGCAGTTCTGGTCACCTCACTATAGGAAGGATGTGATTGCTTTGGAGAGGGTGCAGAGAAGATTCACCAGGATGTTACCTGGGATGGAGCGCCTCAGCTATGAAGAAAGACTAAACAGGCTGGGGTTGTTTTCCTTGGAGCAAAGAAGGCTGAGGGGGGACCTGATTGAGGTGTACAAAATGATGAGGGGCATAGATAGGGTAGACAAAGAGGAACTTTTCCCCTTAGTAGGGGGGTCAATAACAAGGGGGCATAGATTCAGGGTAAGGGGCAGGAGATTTAGAGGGGATTTGAGGAGTAACTTTTTCACCCAGAGGGTGGATGGAATGTGGAACTCAATGCCTAAAAGGGTGGTAGAGGCAGGAACCCTCACAACATTCAAGAAGCATTTGGATGGGCACTTGAAATGCCATTGCATACAAGGCTATGGACCAAATGCTGGAAAATGGGATTAGACTGGACAGGGATGGATGGGCGGCGCAGACACGATGGGCCGAAGGGCCTCTTTCTGTGCTGTAAAACTCTATGACTCTATGACTGATCTAGTGGTGCTGAGGCCAATTGTAGGGCAGCTGACTCGGCACAGATCACGGACTGAACTTGGAACCATCCTGGTCTGTATGGCTCTGTTCCACGCTACCAGGTGCACCTATAGAGCAAATTGGCCGGGGAGGAGCCAAGTTGAGACATTTCTACCATTATACAGAGGAGATTGTGACCCCTTTTGTGTTTAATGTTAGTGAATATGGCAGTTTGAACTCTATCAAAACAATTTTGTGAATTTAAAATCACCAAAGGTAGTTGGTGTTAATTTCCATATTTTTAATAATGTGAAGAAATGTATTTACAAGGAAAAAGGGGAACTCACCGGGTAAGCTAACCTGGGCTACAGGAGGAGGCCACTCAGCTCCTCGAGCCTGTTGCATAGGAACAGGAGGAGGCCACTCAGCCCCTCAAACCTGTTCTGCCATTCAATTAGATTATGGCTGATCTGTATCTTAACTCCATCTACCTGCCTTGGTTCCGTAACCCTTAATACCCTTGCCTCAAAAATCTATCAATCTCCGTTTTGACATTTTCAATTGACCCCCAGCCTCAACAGCTTTTTGGGGGAGAGTGTTCCAGATTTCCACTGCCCTTTGTGTGAAGTGGTGCTTCCTGACATCGTCCATGAACGGCCTGGCTCTAATTTTAAGGTTATGCCCCCTTGTGCTGGATTCCCCCACCAGAGGAAATGGTTTATACCTTACCAAATCCTAAGTTGGGGGCATTGGCTCACTTGACACTGACTGTTTTCCATATATTCCAGAAAGAGCAGCTGGAGGCAGCGATCACAGAGGCAGAGGAGCGTGGGGAGATGGCCCTTCTGGAAGCTAGGAACCGCATTGCCGATCTACAGAAAGCCTTGGATAAGGCTAACCAGGAAACGATCCGTCAGGTGCGAGAGTACCAGGACTTGATGAACACAAAGCTGGCCCTGGACATTGAAATTGCCACTTACAAAAAACTGCTTGAAGGAGAGGAGAGCAGGTTAGCACATTTTGGGTACCTCTTGATCTGGTTTAGTTCAATAAATTAGGCTCTTTCTAGAAGGCTGCATTCAGAGATGCACAAAAAGTGTTTTAGTTGAGAGTGTCCTTTGTGAGTGTTGCACAATGTGGCCCTGGAAATTTGTGAGTTCTGTCGGACTCCCGATGTAACTCCATCGGAACCCACCAGAAGACTGCAGGGATCCAGTTGCATTGGGTCGCTGCCTTTTCCGGGACTTTCTGGGCAGCCTTGTTGGGGACAGAACCTCCGCCCACTGCGTACAAGGCAAATGACACCAAGGGGGAAAGCTCCGGAGGGCGGAACCAGGGTTAGGGACTCCCTATGCTGAGAGTTCCCACTCCTCCGGCTCAGTCAGGACCCAGCTTTGGACTGGAGACCACTATGCTGAGTGAGATGAGATGTACTGGCCTCCGAGTGGTTGTAGGTGGGCCCTACCGGGGAGTTCAGTCAGGAGGGAAGGGCATGGAGCACGAAACAAAGGCAAGTTGTTTTTTGGATCCGTCCCCAGGACATGGCTGATGTCTTGGTGTTGGGGGTGGTGGGAGGGGGCTGGACAACCTCACCACCCCCTCCCATGGTCAGCAGATGCCAGATCGTCAGGCTGGATGGAGCAAGTGGGCATTGGCGATACGTTCGTCATGGCATGGGTGCTTGCCAGCCCCATGTAAATTCAAGGTGCTCCTGCTGAGCCCACAAGAGCGCTGATGGGTGTGATCTTGGCGTAACCGTGGTGTTTCACAGCTCGCGTATGTTAATGAGGGGGGGCCAGTGTATGTTTAACTGCTGCAGTGTGATACGTCTTTAAAAAAATATAAATTGGACACTGTTTTTGGATCAAAGTGGTGGCACGTGTTTTTGCGAGGTTGGGAGGCCTACTTGTCTGTCAGCTGGTTAAGTGCTGTGGAATTCAACCTGCAGCATAAAATCTGCCGCACCAGCAGCTTTGGGTGTGATACAAATTCTAAATGATCTCTGCTGCCCTTGAGTGCGCTTTGGGTGTTACTTGAAGCAGCTACTACGAACACAACAACTTGCATTTGTATAACGCTTTTAATGTCGATATACATGCCGAGGCGCACGAGCGAGTACTGACGGGCTGACCCGCAAAATTAATGAGGATTCAGTTTTACAGATTATTAGTGGGTGCAACTCAGAATTCCTCAGCAAACATCTGGCACAACGAGGGTTGCCAACTCTCCAGCATTGCCCTGGAGTCTCCAGGAAATGAAGATTCATCTCCAGGACACTGCTGCAAGCAAACCTGGGAGAAAAATCATCAGTGGATAAACAAAATACTGCAGGGAGTGAATGTTTAAGGTGGTGGATGAGGTGCCAATCAAGCGGGCTGCTTTGTCCTGGATGGTGTCGAGCTTCTTGAGTGTTGTTGGAGCTACACTCATCCAGGCAAGTGGAGAGTATTCCATCACACTCCTTACTTGTGCCTTGTAGATGGTGGAAAGGCTTTGGGGAGTCAGGAGGTGCGACACTCACCGCAGAACACCTAGCCTCCGACCTGCTCTTGTTACCACAGTATTTGTGATTGGTCCAGTTAAGTTTCTGGTCAGTGGTGACTCCCAGGATGTTGATGGTGGTGGATTTGGCGATGGTGATGCCGTTGAATGTCAGGGAGGTGGAAAGATTCTCGCTTGTTGGAGATAGTCATTGCCTGGCACTTCTGTGGCGTGAATGTTACTTGCTGCTCATCAGCCCAAGCCTGAATGTTGTCCAGGGAGTGCATTGGAAACCCCCTTTATGCTGTTTACACTACACCTCTGGTGAAGTTACAGCAGGAGCAGCTCCAAGGAAATTCCTGGCCTAAGAGATTAAGATTATTCAAAGTTGCATAGGGTAATGGAAGGGTGTGAGCGTCATTGTACCTTTATTCATCCGTAACTGTTCCTGTGCGTGTTCTTTCCAATAACAGTTGCTCTTGTCTCATTTCAGATTGTCAACGCCAGTGAATGTGACCTATCATCACCAATCAGTCAAAAGTAAGAAAACTGCTCAGAATTTTTTCAGTTACAGAATCTAATCATTTCGTGCAGAACAAGATACATTTTACCTGCCTGGTGTGGCAGTGAGTCCCAAGCACTCTGAGATTAAGGCCTATATATTCAGCTCGTGCTGTGGTGCAAAGCGGGCAGTATCGGATCGGTCGCCCGTTATACGCAGCGCCTGAGATTCAGTTCCATTGCAGTCAGTGTGATGTGGTGAACCAGGAGGAAGGGCTGTCTCAGCTTCCATACTGACGTAAGAAAACTACTAGGCACTTGTCTAAGCATTAAACAAAGCTTTAATCAACTGTTTTACAACATAGAGGTCTAGTTGTGTCCTTCACTAGTTCCTGTTAAGAATGTCCTGCACAAACTGGGCCCGTGCCCGAGTATTTATACTCTCCCTGGACAGCGCCACCCGTAGGCCGCTCAGTATTATTTCAGAAGTCTTTCTTTCATGAATGAATGACTGATTCATGTCCCATACAATGAATGAAACAGCCCTATTACCAAATGGAACAATTAGTCCCATCATTTGATTTTTTTCCCTCCCTTTCTATTGATTTGAGAAAGTGCTGGCCTTCACTTGGCAACTGCCCACAGCACCCTGTTTGGGTGATCAGGACCAGAGACCCAGTCCCCTTCATTTACTCCTGTTGCAGTATCCCTTGGTGTGGAACCTCAAGTAAGACATTGATTGGGATTGTGACCCTTGACTGAAATTCAGTAACACTGCATGGACCACACAAAGGAATGCAACAATTCCCCCCCCCCCTCTTACAGTTGTAGATGTCTGCACTGCATCCATGTTTAATGTTCGTCACAGGTACTGCTTAGTGTTCAGTATAATAAATTGGTAGATTAAGAAAGTTGTGCTTTCCAATGCAATCGTTGCTCATTCTCTTTCCTCATGTTTAAAATTTGTACATGCTCAACAGATTACGGAGTTCCGGTGAGGCATTTCGAGAGCTCAATCCGTGGCGGGATGGAAACAAGCGGAGTAACCAAATCCCTTATCGTCAAGACGATTGAAACCAAGGATGGCAAAACACTCTCCGAGTCCCCTTTTTATCCAAGAAAATGAAGATGTTTTATAAAAAGATGTCTGGTCATTTCAATCATTTTTAACTTCTTGCATTTCAAATTTTGTTGGTTTAAATTTACCTCAAATGTACATCAATGGGTCCTTTAAAGGATTTTGAGAATAAGGAATTATGAAGGATTTTACCCCATTCCTGGTACCAAATGTGAAATAAAGCTTGATAATACGATACATGTGCATTTTCTGTTCTGAGTAATTTTACAATGAACTCTCATCAATTAGATGTGTCCTTGCCCTTTGGGAAACTGGCAGATTTGCATGTATTTCAAAAGACAATCTCTTATGAATTCCCTCAAAGAACTTGGTTTGGTTCCCTAGGTGGCATACTGTGCACAGTTCTGGTCTCCGTATTATTAAAAAAGCCTATAGAGGCACTGGAGAAGATGCAAAAAAGATTCAAAAGGATGATACTAGAACGGAGAGGATGTACTTATCAGGAACGATTGAACAGGCTGGGGCTCTTTTCTCCAGAAAAGAGAAGGCTGAGAGGTGACCTGATAGAGGTCTTTAAAAATTATAAAGGGGTTTGAATATAATTTTATAAAAGGGTAAATGTAGAGAAGGTGTTTCAACTTGTGGGGGAGACCAGAACTAGGGGCCGTAAATATAAGATAGTCACTAATAAATCAATAGGGAATTCAGGAGAAACGACTTTACCCAGAGTGGTGAGAATGTGGAATTTGCCACCACAAGGAGTAGTTGAGGCAAATAGTATAGATGTATTTAAGGGGAGGCTAGATAAGTACATGAGGGAGAAAGGAATCGAAGGGGATGCTGATAGGGTGAGATGAAGTAGGGGTGGGAGGAGGCTCATGTGGAGCATAAACACCGGCAGAGACCAGTTGGGCCAAATGGCCTGTTTCTGTGCTGTATATTCTATGTTTGGTAAATGCGCCACCATTACAAATCAGAAGATTTGAGTCCTGGTCTGATCTGCTAGGGATGATGTTTAGCTAGGGACCAACAATTAGACTCCGTGCCTCTTTGGTCTCTGGTTTGGTGAGGGGAGAAATCAGCCAGGGTTCCTACTCCTAATCACTATTCAGTAACCGCCCCCGCCCCCCCTCTACTGAAGATGTATGGTTGGATCTGAGGACAGGATGGAGCTTGATCACGATACTGTCGGTAGGATAGCTTACAGACATGCACTGTCCAAGCTCAGGCATGAAGAATGGCTATGCGGGGGGGGGGGGGGGGGGAAATCAGGAGCTTTTCTATAACGGGCGATCGATCCGCAACGCTAGTTTTACACCCAGGTGGCGGGTTGAAAATCTACCCCAAAGTAACTTAATATTTTTTTGAGAAACCCAGGTGAAGGGCCCAGACTCTTAAGATACTGCAAGACAAGTTGGGGGGGAAAAAAAGTAGGAGAGATAATGAAGTCAATCAGAATGTAGTGAAATGGTAAACCTCAAGCCTGAGTTCTAAAATGTTAGTCTAGAATCACACCAATCAGCCCAGCAATGCTGTACTGGTGTTTTTCTCCCTGAGCCACCTAGTCGAATCCCACTCTCCCACTCGCTCCCCATTCCTTTTAATATCCCTCTTTGTCAATCAACAATCTAATTCCCTTTAAAAATAATTAATGGACTCTGCTTCAACAACAGTATGTGGCAGAGAATTCCATGTTCTAACTGCTGTCTATGTGAAGATTTTTTGCCCCTTCAATTCTTTGTTTTCTTATATTTATGCCCTTGCTGACTAAGGCAAATGACTGAACACAGTATGGCCTAGAAATTCAGTATAGCCACGTTCGGGGCGCTACAGTCGGGCGGCCGCTAAAGTTTGTGCCCGGCGCAAGTTCGCGCCACCTTCGCCGATATTCAGCCGCATCGCCCCAAGAGGTTGCTGCTGCGCTAAAACAGGCGATGCACGACTATCATTAGGCGCTAAGCCGGCGGTCCGGGGTGATACCCCCGAGGGCGGGCGCAGCGCAGGTGCGGCGAGTTGCTGATTGACGGCAGACACTCTGGCGCCGGTCAGCTCTTAAAGGGGGAGGGTGGACTTGTCTGGCTGCCATGCCCTGCGCACTGCAGCCCTGAAGCAAGGCCTGACCAATGCTGGTTCATCAGTTCTACACCCTGGACCATGGGGAAGCCCGCTATTCTTCCAAATCCCATTGTACGCTCTTGCTGCTTGTCCAGGGTCATGGGGAAGGAGATGTACTGACGTCTCCTTCTGAAAAGGGCATTGTTCACCTGTCGGATGCAGCAATGTACCGCGAACTGGGAGATGTTGGCAATGTCCCCAGTAGCGGATTGGAAGGAGCCGGTGGCATAGAAGTTGAGAGCCGCCGTCACCTTCACTGCCACCGACAGAGACGTCCTGCTCCTCAGCTGTGGCTGCAGATCTCTGCGAAGCAGGTGGCAGATCTCAGTAACCACCTCCCTTCTGAATCGCAGCCTCCGAACACACTGCTCCTCAGACATGTTCAGATATGAGAACTGCTGGCGGTATACCCTGGGTGGGTAAGGCCTCCTGTGCCGACACCTGTTGGCCCTTCTCCGTCTGGCCATGACTGGCACTCTCTCACGGCGTCTCTGATCCCTTTGAATGCAATGCAGAAAGCCAACGTTTCCACCCATTGTAGCCCCCATTACAGTATATGTGGCGACTCAAGGCTATGGCACTGAAAGTGAAATCCAAGTGCAAAGCTCTGGCCTGAAGCCAGAAGTACCTGTGCGAGCGCTGAGTCAAAGCAGAAAGCTCTCTGCCTTTGTCTCTCACACAGAAGGATTGGCACAAAATGGCTGTCACTTATAATGCAGGAGGAGTCCCCTTTAAATAGCGCCCCCCGCAGCGACTGGGAACCGTTCCTCTCTACCAGTCGCTGGGGGCGCCAGGCGCAAAGAAGGGCGGCACCACTGAAGTTCCAGTTTGGGGCGCACAAAGGGCGTTGCACGATGAAATGACGTCAGGATCTGCGCGCACAGCTGAGCGCGCGCAAAGACTTTGCGCCGACGCTAAATCTCTAGTGAAGTTGGGGAGAGGCGCAGATCGCGCTGCGCCCGGCCGCTAGCCGCCTAGCGCCCAACATCTCCTCCTCCTAAGGCGCTACCGGCTGGCGCAAGCAACTGAATTTCTAGGCCTATAGGTTCTCGAAGTGCTTTTAAAAAAAACCTAAAAACTTATTTCCCAAACCAGTGCTGGGAGACGGGCTTCTACCTTTTTAAAGCTACAATGTTGGGGTGGGAGAAGTGTGCGGAGGGCGCAGTGCAATCTGCAAGGGAGGAACATGTAGATGACAGTTTGAGCGCGCACAGTCTGAAGCATGGGAGCAGGAAGCAAGGAGGAAGGAACTGTGGAAGGTGAAGTGCAGGGTTAGGGGCTACTCCCCACCATTGGACCTCTCGCTCGGTTTGTCCTATCTTCAGTGCAGTACTGAGGGAGTGCTGCATTGTCTGAGATACCCCTCTTTCAGATCAAATGTTAAACTAATGCCCTTTCTGATTGTTCAGCCAGACATATAACATCCTATGGCACTACTTGAAGAGCAAGGAGTTCTCCCAACCAATATTCTTCCCTAAACCAACACCACCAAAACACATTGAGTGATTCACCTCATTTGCTGTTTGTGAAGTGTTGGTCCTTGCTGTTTGCAAATTGATTGTCTTATCTGCATAACAACAGTAACTGCACTTTAAAAGTAATTAATTGGCTGCAAAGCGCTTTGAGGTGTCCCAGGTGCTACATAAATACAAGTTTATTTTGTCTTTCTTTTGTATCCTCTCCATAATTATATCAGATAGCTCTTGGCTCACTATCCACTGATTTGTGCAGTAAAGTGAATGTGCCTGGACATTGGAGGAGGACAGAATCTGGCTCATGACTTCCCCTTGTCCACCAGCACACGGAGACTGCTGAAGTGAAGGACCAAAGGGAGACTGCTGTAGAACCATACCCCAGCATAGGTCAACAACTACAGGGGAGTGGAAAAGAAGACCGGCCTAGCCTTGAATAACAAATCCCTCTTCAAGTTTAGTCTGAGGGCTTAATCACCTCTCCTATTTACTTCAAATCCTACCACAAGATCCTTCAATCCAGCAGGAAAAAAATCTGAGTTTTTCAGACATAGTGTGAGTATTAATGTTATAAATAGAGCATAATACTGGTGGATTTCTCATGACACTGCTCATAATAGGCCGATGGACACACACTTAAGGACAGGAGCACAATGCATAATGTGTCACTCCATTGCTACAGTGTGGCTGCAGATCACTTAGTATGTTCGTTTAAGGCTTTCACTCGCAGACTGCAGGAGGCAGGAAAAGCTGAGGGAGGTGAGGAGTTCTGTGGTTTTAACGTCTGGGAAATAAACTAAGACATGGTGCGATGAGTCTTGATTTCAACACAAGTGAGGAGGATGAGTTGTAGAGGATGATATTGCTGCAGCTTAGAAGGGAGGAATGTTCAGGGAAGCAATGATCAAATAGAGACAAGAAAGAATGTGATGGTGAGGGAGACATTGGAGGATAGAGGTGGAATTGCCTATCAGGTGATTACCTGCCCAGGTGAGCGAGAGAGATGCTAAGACTTATTGAGGTGAAGAAGAGCATGCCATGATATTGGAAACTTAGCTGCTTGGAGGTATCCTGACCAGAAGTGTAAGAAAGCTTAAAGAAACTTGTCTTCAATATGTCTGGGATGGTGAATTCCTTTAGAATTTTGTGCCACAACCTCAATGTTTTGTGATGACCTGGATTATCACCAACAGCGATGCAAGAAACACTACAGAGATTAAAACATACAATTCTGTACAATATGACGAATTCTGGATGGGCAGTACAGCATAACAGGTAGCAATTCAGTCTCAGGCCTCTGGGACTAACAAACCCCTCAATGTTTGATTTTTCGGTTGATAACTTTATCTGAACTCTGATTGGATTATTTACTCAAGCCATTCCCACACGTCCAGTATTTTCTATTTAACAGAAAAAAAGACTCTTATATTTCATGAAGTACAATAACTATCGTAAAATTTGAAATTATAATGCACAGAATATAGATCTCAAGTATATACCACCCAGTGTATCTCAGTCCTTGCAATAATAACCTTCATTTATACTTAGTACCTGTATGTGGCAAAACATTCCAAGATACTTCACAAAATGTACAGGGAAGAATTCAGAAAGTGAGCAGGAATTGAGAAAAAGCTTAGGGGTGGTAACTGAAGGCAAGGTCAAAGAGGTAGGTCCTGAGGAAGCTTTAGAACATATGCTGGCCAAAAGCACCTAGGCACTTAGGGGAAAAAATTTGGTTGCTTTGCGCCTCCCGTTAGCGCCCTAAGAGGGTGCTAATGGGGCGCAAAGCAACTAGCGCCCGGGCGTGGTGATGTTTGCGCCGCTCGCGAAATTGACCAGACATTTTGCAGCGGTGCTAAGCACTTCCGCCACGATCTCCTACTCCCGCAGGTCGTGACGTCAGTCGAGCGTGCAACGCCCCGGTAGTGCCCCGGACCGGATATTGAGTGGCGCTCCCTGCCTTACCGCCTGCCGCTAGCAATGACAGGTTGAGGGGAGCGTTTTGCAGTCGGGAAGGGACTGGGGGAGCGCTATTTAAAGGCGACTGCTTCCTGCCTTTTTTTGTCGGCGACATTTTTGCACCACGCATTCTGAAAGAGAAAGAGAGACTTCTGGAGAGATTCAACGCTGTGTGAAGGAGTTTTGGGGACTGAGCAGCACTTTGCAGGTTCATTTTGATTTGACCTTCCTTGCATCGATTTAGAAGAGACTGTGGGGGCTGCACTCTGAGCTCTTTTCCTGGGCCTCTCCATTGTTCTTTCCAGCAGAATTGATGTACAGGTCTCTCCAGGCCGAGACTCAAGGCTGCAATGAGCAGAGTGTGGATGGAGAGCAAGATCGACCCTCCCCTTTAAGAACTGTCCGGCGCCAGTGTGTCTGTGTTCCATTGCTGACTGACATCACCTGAGCTTCGCCCGCGCTCTGAGGTAGCGCCTCGCTCCTCGGCGTTAGCACCTTAAGAGAGGTGTGTAGCGCTTGATTTAGCACTCCAAACACCTCCAGGGGCGATAGAAGCCAAGTTTGCAGTCAGAGGCGATAATTAGCGCCAGGCGCTAAACTTTGCGCCCGGCCGATAATTGCGCCCCAAGCGGGGCGATACCAAATTTCTCCCCATTCGACTTTTCATCTGGAGACATGGGATTGGCATTCTGTGTTATGGACTTCCTGAATCAGGACTACTGTGGAATCCACAATGGGATATTATATAAGGGGTCTACTTACGCAGGGTACATCTTACAGACGATAGCAAACGTTCCCCAACCCCGCACAGCCCACTTCTACCTCCTTCCCAAGATCCACAAACAGGACTGCCCTGGTAGACCCATCGTTTCAGCCTGTTCTTGCCCCACGGAACTTATCTCTTCCTATCTCGACTCTATCTTTTCTCCCCTTGTCCAGTCTCTTCCCACCTACATCCGCGACTCTTCGGACACCCTCCGCCACTTTAACAGTTTCCAGTTTCCTGGCCCCAACCGCTTCCTTTTCACCATGGACGTACAATCCCTCTACACCTCCATCCCCCACCAGGATGGCCTGAGGGCGCTCCGCTTCTTCCTTGAACAGAGGCCTGACCAGTCCCCATCCACCACCACCCTCCTCCGCCTGGCTGAACTTGTTCTCACATTGAACAACTTCTCCTTTAACTCCACTCATTTCCTCCAAATCAAAGGTTGCTATGGGTACCTGCATGGGTCCTCGCTATGCCTGCCTTTTCGTGGGATATGTGGAACACTCTTTGTTCCAGTCCTACTCAGGTCCCCTCCCTCACCTCTTTTTCCGATACATTGATGACTGTATCGGTGCCGTTTCCTGCTCTCGCCCTGAACTAGACAATTTCATTCACTTTGCCTCCAATTTCCACCCTTCCCTCACCTTCACATGGTCCATCTCTGACTCTTCCCTTCCCTTCCTCGACTTCTCCGTCTCCATCTCTGGGGATAGGTTATTGACCAATATTCACTACAAGCCCACTGACTCCCACAGCTACCTGGACTACACTTCCTCCCACCCCACCTCCTGTAAGGACTCTATTCCGTTCTCCCAATTTCTCCGTCTCCGCCGCATCTGCTCCGACGATGCCACCTTCCACACCAGTGCTTCCGACATGTCTTCTTTTTTCCTCAACCGAGGATTCCCCTCTACCGTGGTTGACACGGCCCTCGACCGTGTCCGTTCTATCTCCCGCACTTCTGCCCTCACCCCTGCCCCTCCCTCCCGGAACCACGATAGGGTTCCCCTTGTCCTCACCTTTCACCCCACCAGCCTCCACATTCAACGGATCATCCTCCGCCATTTCCGCCACCTCCAAAGTGATCCCACCACCAAACACATCTTCCCCTCCCCTCCCCTTTCAGCATTCCATAGGGACCGCTCCCTCTGAGACACCCTAGTCCACTCCTCTATCACCCCCAGCACCCCTTCCCCTTCGCCTGGCACCTTCCCGTGCAAGCGCAGGAGATGTAACACCTGCCCTTATACCTCCCCCCTTCCCACTGTCCCGGGCCCCAAACACCCCTTCCAGGTGAAACAGCGATTTACTTGTACTTCTTGCAATTTAATATACTGCATTCGCTGCTCACGATGCGGTCTCCTCTACATTGGGGAGACCAAACGCAGATTGGGTGACCGCTTTGCGGAACACCTCCGTTCAGTCCGTAAGAGGGATCCCGAGCTTCCGGTCGCCTGTCATTTTAATTCACCGCTCCATTCCCACTCGGACCTCACCGTCCTTGGCCTCTTGCATTGTTCCATGGAAGTTCAACGTAAACTCGAGGAACAGCACCTCATCTTCCGATTAGGCACTTTACAGCCTTCCGGACTCAATATCGAGTTCAACAATTTCAGATCATAACCTCGGCCCCTATTACATTTTTACTTATATTTTTTATCCACACCTTTGTTTTGGTTTTTCCCTTCCCCCCCACCCCTTTCCTTTTTTTCTCTCTCCCACATGGCAGCTGTCTCTCATTCAGCCAGCGCATTTCACACCTAATCTAGAGCTGCCTTTTGTCTCCACTAGTCCCATCACCATCTCGTTTCGTTTTGAATACCTCTTAATGTCTCTTCTCTTTTGTTCTCTCCCAGCCTGGCCTCTTAATCCATTTCATTCCCTGTGCCTCTTTAGTTTTGAAGAAGGGTTCGACCCGAAACGTCGACTCTAATTTCTCTCCACGGATGTTGCCTGGCCTGCTGAGTTTTTCCAGCATTTTCTGTTGTTATTTTACATCTTACAGACCTTGTGCATTTGATGAATGGGGCCTAATAACCTATGGATATTGCCTAAGCTACTGTGACCATATTCCAGAGGGAGGTTGATGTAGCAATACTGAACTGAAACTTTAGAACAAGCACAGGAAATTCCCAGACTCTTTCCTTTGACCTGGAAGTTGTTCTTATGATTGACAGCTGCAGTGTAGAATTAAGATGGCTGCACAGTGAAGCACGCACTTATTTAGCACTGAAGTCTTTGTTGTCATGATCCCTGGGAATCGGGTTCTACAGGAAATCGGGCGGCAGGATTCTATTTTAGGGTTGGGAGCCTTAGAGCCAATACGGCAACAGTTTGGACAACCTGTGTTATAAATCTCATCATTCATCAAGAAAGTACTCATGAAATAACACTGGATGGCCAGCTGGTGGCGCCATCCAAGGAGTATAAATACTCGGGCGTTGGCCCCAGCTTACCAGGGACATTTTGTAAGACAAGGAACTAGTGAAGTACAACTAGACCTCCATGTTCTGAAACAAGTTGATTAAAGCCTTGCTTTATGCTCAAACCAAGTGCGTAGTGAGTTTTATTACATCAACCTGTATATTGGAATCTTCCATATGCTTTAGGTTCTGATCTAAGAAGCCCATGCGTGGAAGATTCCCATAAAAACTTGCTTTCGCTCAGCGGGTGTTGCACAGGCTAACTCTGAGGCAAACCCACCCCTCACCCCCAGTCGCTTCTTGGGGTGTCATTGACAATGGGCAGCATCAATTCAATTAATTCACCCAGAGGATGAGCCCAAAGAGTAACTTTTATCATGAAGTGTGCTGCCTACTGACTGGGGAAGCTTGGGAGTTGAGGTGCAGAGGACCCCTGGGCCTGATGATTTCTGGGACAGAATGCGACTGTTTAAACCTAATGGCCATGATTTTATTAATGGAGGTGGGTTAAGTGCGGGTTTGATGTTCGGCGGGTTCCGGTCTCGCCACCGCTTTCAGCCGCCCAGAAACTACAAGTTTGCTTTAAGTGGCCTAATTAATGTCTCCGTGCGCACTACCTGGCCCAATTAGTGGGTTCGGGTCTGCTGCTCACCTCTGCTGACGTCTGTCAGCCAGCTGTATTTAAGGGGCCCATGCAGCATTGTTTCAAATCCATCCTTTCCTGCTGCTTCTCCTTGTTGAAATTGTACCCATGACTGCTGCAAGAGCTAAGGCCTCTCCCCGCTTTGATGATGACACTCTCCATGCTCTTGTGGAGGGAGTGAGAGGGCGCCAGGAGGTACTCTTCCCCTCATCCAGACGCAGGAAGCCTCCTCAGCAAAGCAAAGCAGCCTGGCTGCAAATTGCTGAGGAGGTGAGCTCCAGATCTTTGTGTGTTCGCTCCTGGGTCCAGTACAGGAAAAGGTTTAATGACCTGGTACGCTCAACAAAAGTGAATCTAACATCACACTTACCTTCAATCTGCTCCCCGTCTCCTCTCATCACCAGCACTCTGCATTGTCACCCTACTCCTGCACATCCCACTTTACCCTTACATCCCTTGCACCCTTAACCATCCCTCTCTCTCTATGAACACAATCACTTCACTATTCGACTATGTTGCCCTCACACTCGCTCTCACTGTTATGCAATGCCAACAACTAACAACGCACAGGGAGGGCCCTTGGTATTGGCACCTCACTCCATCTTTGTCTCCCTCTAAGCATCTATGCTATGGATTCTCTACACTCATTCCAACATTCTCGCTCAAACTCCACTTGTGTCCCTCATTGCAGGAAAAGAGAGCCCACAATAAGAGGGAGAGGGCCAGGACAGGAGGAGGGCCACCTTCCATTGCCCAGCTGAGGAGGCTGCTCTGGAGATCATAGGAGGTGCTGAGGATCTGGAAGTGGGGGACGGTCAGACGGGCGCAGTAAAGCAAGCCGGTGACAGAATAGATTTGCAGCCCTCTCATTTACATTGCATGAGTGACTGATATGGCATCTGATGCTCATACAGATTGAGTTATGATCATCTGCACAATTTGATGTGCATGCTACGTTAATATCACATGTCTAACTCATGCCACAGGACCATCGAGAGCTCCCCTCCCCACTGTCCAGGAGGAAGAGCTGGAAGACTCCTCAGAGGAAGCTGCAACCTCTGAGGGCGCAGCATCAGCAGAATTAAGTGCACCCAGCACCAGCGCAGAGACGCACACCTCGGTGGGTCATTCGTGAGGTAGACTAGTGTTGTCACCTGGTGTATCACAGCTCACAAGTGAGCATCAGCAGATGGTGGAGACAGCGACAGCAGTGGAGAGTCCTCGTTGGAGGCCGCAGGGCGCTCCTAGCTCTGCTCAGCTGCATGTGGACCCTGTGCCTCTGAGGCCATCCAGAAAGTGAGCGGTGCTGGAACTCCAGGAACAAGTGCAGGAGTCTCTGACAGGTTTTGTCTCCAGGGTAACTGCGAGTGTGGAGAGAATGGAGCTGTCCATCTCTAACATGAGCACTGCCTTTGTGGAGGTAATGGTGCATGAACGCACCACCATGGAAAGGATGGCTACCTCCGTGGAAAGGATGGCTACGGTCATGGAGGAAATAAGTCACCAGAGTCAGGAAAACATGGTGACTGTTCAGAATAGACTAACATCTCTGGAGGAGCGATGTGCAGCTATTGAGCAGAGATACCAGAGCTTCATGGACGTCCTTTTGAGGAGGATTGCCAGTGCAGATACGGGTCCTCATGGTCCCCCTGATGTGCAGCAAGGTGCTGTCCAGACACTTGCTAGCACTGAAGTGCGGCTGACCCATGAGAGGGATGTTTGTGGCAGGCAACAAGGAAGTGTGGGCTCCTCTCCAAGCGTTCACACTCCCATGCCACTGCGGAGCCCTCGGTCAGAGCCCCACCAGAGTCCTCACCCAACTGAGATGGGCGTCTCAGCCCCTGCACAGCTGCAGGAGGAGCAGACTGTTGCCGAGCCCTCACAGGCTCGCAAACCCAGAGGATTCCCACCAAAGGTGTCAAAGCAGGAGCAGCATGAGAGTGAGCAAGGGGCCTCCACATCTGCTGAAGCCACAGGGGAAGCACCACGTAGAAACACACGTAAGAGAAAGATTAAGCACAATTAGTCACAAGGGGACTCACTTGGGTGTTTTGATGTAATACATATTTAATATAATGATCGCCATTTCAATTGTAATAAAGAAATGCGATGGCAAAGATTCAAAGTGCCTATGTGTGCCCTGAAATGGAAGTGTCACAGTGAGGTGTCAGGGCGCCTTTCATCTGTAATGATGGTGGTGAGAGTGATAGGAACCCACAGTTTATTGTGTATGGAGTGTTAAGAAGGTGGCAGCCACATGTGTTTGCTTCGTCAACTTAAGTGAGTCTGGCATAGATTAGTGCATCCCTTACATCACGGACAACAATGTGCTTGCGTGCTGGTGGAAGTGGCACATCCGCCTCCGCAAGGTCTTCTTCCTCCTCCTCCTCCTCCTCCTCTGAGAAGGAGGAGGCTATGCGCTGAGCTACTTGTTCCTCAGACAGTGGGAAGCCACGCTGCTGTGCGATGTTGTGCAGTGCACAGCAGACCACGATGATTCTGGAGACCCTGGCTGGTGAGTACTGTAGGGCTCCACCTGATCTGTCGAGGCATCTGAATTGCATTTTGAGCAAGCAGATGGTTTGCTCGATGATGGCTCTGGTGGAAATGTGGCTCACATTGTAGCGCTCCTCAGCTTTGTTTGATGGCCTCCTCAATGGCGTCATTAGCCACGTCTTCAGGGGATAGCCCTTGTCTCCAAGTAGCCATCTGGAAAGTTGGGTTGGCGGATTGAAGAGCTGAGGCACAGTAGACTGCCGCAGGACGAACGAGTCATGGCAACTGCCAGGAAACATGGCGCAAACATGCATAATGTTCTTCCTGTGGTTACAAACCAGCTGGACGTTAAGGGAGTGGAAGCCCTTGCGGTTGACAAATACAGCTGGGTTGTGATGGGGTGCCGTAATGGCCACATGTGTGCAGTCTATGTTGCCCTGCACCCTTGGCAAGCCTGCCATATTTGCAAAGCCAACCGCACGCACGGTTACACTTGCTTCATCCGTGGAGAAGTGGATGTAATTGTGCGTCTTTGCAAAGAGGCCTTCAGTAACCTGCGTGATGCAAGTGTGTGCGGCCGACTGGGAGATGCCGCTGATGATCCCTGGAAGGGCCCTGAAGCAAAAAAATTGAGGGGGGTGGTGACTTTGACAGCCACTGGTAAGGGGTGTCCACACGCTCCTCTGGGCTCCAGGTGTCACTGCAGCATTGCGCAGATGTCAGCGACTACCTCTCGCGAAAGTCTCAGCCTCCTTTGGCACTGCTACTCAGTCAAGTTGAGGAAGCTCATCCTCAGCCTGTAAACCCTGTGTTGGGGGTATCTCCTGCGGCGAGGTGCAGCCCTGCGCTGACGCCCTCTGCCCTGTGCAGCATCAGGTGGGTGAGGAGGAGGTTGGCGCTCCTGGTGTTGGTGCTGCTGTTGTGCCTGGTTCTCCTGCTGCTGCCGCGGCTGCTCGTCCTCCGAATCTGAGGACCAGGATGAGAGAGTATAAATGGTTCCCATTCCACTGGTCTATATCTCAGTTGAGGACTAGAAGTTATAAGCGCTCAGTCAATGTGAGGAGAGGGTTTTCCCAGGAGGTCACAGTGCACATGGATCTCAGCTTCACCACTTACTAGCTCAGTAGACCTGCAAAAAGTGTTCCAACACCTGAAAAAACAGAGCTCTGTCATCTGTAAGTGAGCCATGTTAGAGCTCTGTTTTTATGCTGGAGCTGCAGCTGTCAAGAAGTCAGGCACTTGCTGAACCCGGCACAATCAGCTGGCGTGGTTTGCGAATGGCATGGAACACGCTGAAAATGTTATAAAATTGTAAGACCCTGTTAAAATCGGCTTATCCAGGCAGTTAACAAGCTGTTAACTGCCTTAAGTGCCTCTCTCGCCACTTGGTGGTGGGACCGATCGGGACTCCCAGAGCCGGCACTTGGCAAAGTAGCGTGGAGGTGGGTTGACTCAAAAAGATTTTAACCTCTGATCCGCCTCCAAACCCACCCTCAGAGCGCCGGCAAAATCGCAGCCAATGAGTGGGATGGTTGAGTGCATGGGAGCTTCCAACAGAAAGATCCATACAAGTTGCAGGGGTGGGGTGATGGGCTAACAAAGTCCTCCCCCAGCCTTATATCTAGGGCAGAGTCTACAAACTCTTCTGAACCAGGAGTCCTAAGGGCACATGAAACTGGCAGAGATGACCAGTCCAATCGGAGCAGCCAGATTGGTTGATTGGTGATCAGGTATTCCCTGCAGTCATGGCTAATGACATCAGTAAGGCTTCTACAGACAAAAGGGGACGACAGATATAACGAGGCCCGTGCCACTACGAGAAGTGTGATATAGCAGACTATAGGCATTCTCAAGCCTTTGTTTTAGATGCCTGGGTAAACCTGGTGGATCCCTGGAATACTGCCCAACAAGAGTCTCCAGAATCACTGGAGCTTGCTACGTGTTACATAATGTCACAATGGAGAAAGGAGTATTGCTTTCGGAAGCTGAAGGGATGATGGTGAAGATAGGGTGGGTTGGGGGGGGTAAGCGCTTTCATCGCCACAGCATGAGGAGGGTGCACAGAAAGGGGAAGAGGTGAATCAGGTCCATCAGCAGCCAGAGAAAGGAGAGCCCAATGCTTTCAATGAATAACAGTTGACACCAATATTCATCCAATGTTATCTTAAATGTTGCAATGGTCAGTCTCAACCATTCCATGCTGCAACAATCCTCTGTGTAAAGGAATTTCTCCTGATGGCCTCACTCTCAGTAACAATTTTAAATTGATGATTCCCTCGCCTCCAACACCCCAGCCACAGGAAATAGTCTTTCCCTAATTATTTTATTAGAGCCTTTCATAATTTTAAAAACATCTATTAAATTTCCTCTTAGCCTTCTGTGCTCCAGTGGAAATAGTCCCAGTATCTCAAGTCTCTCCGTATAACTAGTTTCCCATCCCTAGTGTCATCCTATGGCGAACCTATGCTATATGCTCTCCATGGCTTTGATGTCCTTTGGTTAATGGGGCATCCAAAACTACACAGTACTTGGTGGAGGGGGACCAGCTTCAAGGAATTACCCTGCCTCTATTTATCTGTAGAACTCTATCCTTTGATGCACCCCCTTTTTCACCTTATACGAATATAACAAGGTGACAAAGAGATTGCCATTATACAACAAGCTTTCTTATATGTAATAACAACAGAAAACACTGGAAAAACTCAGCAGGCTAGGGCAGCATCCGTGGAGAAAGAAACAGAGTTAACGTTTCAGGTCAATGATCTTTCGTCAGAACTGGAAAAAAGCAGGAAAAGGAATAGATTGTGAAGCAAGTCAGGGGCTGGGAAAAGAGGGAGGGGATGAAAGAACAAAAGGGAAGGTCAGTGATAGGATAGAAAGCAGGAGAGATTAAGAGACACTGAGCGACATTAAGAGATATTCAAGGCAAGAGGAGGTGGTAATGGGACAGGTTCCTCTACCACCCGGAGCACCTCTTCCCCTTCACCCGGCACCTTCCTGTGCAAGCGCAGGAGATGCAACACATGGTGACTTTGACGGCCACTGGTAAGGGTTGTCCACCTGGTCCTCTGGCCTGCAGGTGTTGTTGCAGCATTGCGCAGATGTCACCCACTACCTCTCGCGAAAGTCAGAGCCGCCTTTGGCACCGCTGCTCAGACATGTTGAGGTAGCTGACCCTGCGTCTGTAGACCCTGTTTGGGGGGTATCTCCTGCGCCGACGGGCTTCCATGCGCTGGCCCCTTCTGGCCTGTGCATCTTCAGGTGGGTGAGCAGCAGCTTGGCGCTCCTGTTGGTGTTGCTGCTGTTGGTGCTGCTGTTGTTCCTGGTTCTGCTGGTGCCACGGCTGGTCTTCGTCCTCATCTAATGTCCAGAAGGGAAGGAAATAAATGGCTCCCATGCTTCTGGTATATGCCTCAGTTGAGGAAGCGCTCAGTGAAGGTGGGGAGAGGGGTTTCCCAGGAGGTCACACTGGAGATGGGTGTCAGGCTCCAAACTTCCACAGCTGTGGTTATGCCTTCTAAAAGTTCCCCCAGATCTGAGACTACAAAGTCCTGCCACCTGCAAATGACGGCTGTTCAAATCTCCGTGACCGAAACTGACTCTGCAAGCCCGCCTCTGGCAAAGTAGCGCGGAGGCGGGTTGACGGCGGGATTGGAACCCGCAGTCATTTTTTCCAATTTTACCACCAGTCCCACCTCCAAACCAGCCTCCTCAGGGCTGGTGAAATGCAGCCCTCAGCATCAGTGGTAAGAGGTGGTAGCTGCATACTAACTTTTACTATCAGCTGTAGCTCAGCGGGTAGCACTCTCGCCTCTGAGTCAGAAGATTATGGGTCCCAGTCCCACTGTAGGATCCGCAAAATTGGACTTTATATTAATAAGGGTCAAATGGCAGAAGAGGCCGTGATTTTAAAGACTGTTTTAAAAGAAGCCCAGAAAAAGGGGCATACAAAATGGCCGCCATACCATGTGACCAGCTTATTGGTACACTTTAAAATGGTTCCTGCGCAACCTCAGACAGATTTGTGGATTCAACCCACAGTAAGTTCTGGAAGCCGTTTCTGAGAAAACGAAACCAGACCCACAGGTATGCATATGGACTAGATGCAGATCTAGTCAAGATCGGCCTGGAGACAGAGGCCATCAAAATGCTGCCCCAGACAAAAGGGGACAATTTCATATTCATGAGAACAGCACCCAGGACTAGATAATGAGATCAGCAGGACATTAAAACAATGGAGGTAATTCCAAACCAGAGACGGGCCTGTTACCAGCCGTTTAAGACATTTTAAATATAATAACTACCCCACTGTGCTCGCAGCCCGCCAAAATTAAAACAAAGACTAACCTGGTTTGGAGTGAAGCCTCTGGAAGAAAGGTATATCTGGAGAGACTTTTCGGCAGTTGGGGCAAGCTTGGAGAGGTACGAACAGCAGCAAGCTCTCAGGACAATCAGACACGCCGGGTTGGATAGCTGGAAACACGCAGCTTGAATCGGGACACCCAGAAGAAGGAGCAGTCAATCGCAGGCGTTCCGCCCTGGGGAAGCACATCGGGAGATCATCGACCGTCCCCGGGCCGTTGCCGGAACAAGAGGCCATCGACCCAGCTTGGGAGAAGAAACAAAATAATAAAGGCCCCAAGCGAAGAAACCTTCCAGCCACCCCAGCTCGGGAGAAGAGAAAGGAACCTGAAGAAGCGATGGGAGCCAGCCCAAGGCTCCTCTGACCAGGGTCGAGTCGACGATCCTCGATCCCGCCGACATCCAGGCCCGCCGGTGTCCAGCCGCCCCCGACCCCACCTCAAGAGAGAGGTGTGGTGCAGCTCGCAGGAGCTCCACGATCGACGTGGAGACGAGACGCCTGAAAGGACCAAACACAGACTCAATTTCAAAACCTTGCACTTCCTAGTGGGATTGGTGAGCATGTTTCTGGCCCTTCACAATCAGATCTAGATAGGTTTAATAAGGGGGTGGATTTAAGGGTACAATTAACATGAGTTGTTGTCCCTCGATGTTCCGTGTGTTTCCTTATTTCATAATGATCTTTGTAGAGTATAAGATGTCTGTATTTGCTTTAGTTAGTACTGTGTCGTTATGATTTGTTTGTGTGTTTTTCCCTCCCATGTACTCCCTTATCTGCTTGCATTTGATTTAATATTTTTCCTTATGCAATAAAATTTCATTTTGTTTCATCAAACTTGGTCTACAAGAGTTTTCTCTACATTGTAGTTCCTGCCCCAAAGTCCAGAGTATAGAATCTAAGGGGCGAGTGGGTTGAACCACTCAAGGTTTACTGTGCAAGAGAGAGAGGCCTCTAGAGAGAGAAACCTCAGAGAAACCGCTTGAGGACGAAACCCCTTACAAAAAATGGCGACCGCGGCAGGACTCTGGCAGCAGGATTGCAATGCAGTAGATCCAAGTTTGAATGATCAAAATGCAATGGATGAGAGGATAGCGGATTATGTCTTTGGCAAGGTAAATCTCACTAAACAGTGGATTTCCGATCTCTTGCTGGATGGGCGTCCAGTGGACACAGCCATCAGGTGGAGAGAGAGCAAAGAGCATAAGAAGTCAGTGGAAAAGGCACTGTGGCTGATGTGTTACAAGAAGCAGGTCCAGATCTTGGACCGGGTCGTTGCAGCACAGGCAGCCAAGATCACAACCCAGGCAGCAGAGATAGAGGAAAAGGCCATGGGTGGGGAAAAACTCATCACAGCGCTTCACGCGCTGAATCAGGAATGCCAAGTGGTAGCTAGTCAGCATCAGGCTAGGATAGAGTACCTGGAGTGCCAGGTTACTGAGGCAAAGATCAATGAAATGAGGATACGGGAGAAAAGCGCCCGCCTCGCACAACAGCTAAGAGCGCAGGAGGAGGGAGTAGTGGAGGTTAAGGCAGCTTACAAGCTGGCCCTCGAGCACGGGTTTGAGAGCACAGACCACGGCCCCTGCCAAAAGACCATAGAGGACCTAAGAACGGCCCTGGTTAAGGCAAGAGGCATGGTGTGTCTCGTCAGCCCGAAAGCCAGTCACATGGACTTTTTGAAGGAATCAAAATAGCCGATTCCAGCTGAGGTAATTGTGGTACCAGCCACCGAGCCCTCAGCACCGCCGAGCTATAGTGAGACTTGGTCGGAAAAGGAGGGGGTAGCGAAAGAGGAGGTAGCCGAGGTGGAGTGTGTGGAAGAACCACTGGTCGAAAAGCTGGGACCGGCACCGATGTGTCCCGCTCGGCACCAGAGGTTCGGTCCCAACGCTGTCGATGGCAGTATCGGACCCCACCAGAACCAGCTCGTGGTGCCCTACGCTGGCCCGCAATTAAGGTCCATGGTGAGCCACCTCACATGACTCACAGTAAAGGGAGATCCCTCGATTCATTTCAGGGAGATAGAGGAAACAGCAGCCATTAACGACTGCAATGAACAGGAACAGGTCAAACTGTTGCTTTTCTCCCTGGATCCCACGATCCTTCAGTGCCTCTCAGAGGATGGCAAGAGGGGACGGAAAGGGTATACGGATCTCAGGGAGGAAGTCTTAGAGGTAATGGGAGTGGATGACGGTAGTCCGTTCGACCGCGTAGAAGGGACCGTGCAGCTATCTGGAGAACCCCCACGGGTTTTCGCAGAAAGACTGTGGCCAGTATATCAACGCAGCTGTCCGGGTATGCCTGAACGGGCTTTAATGAGCAATGAACAGCGGGTTCATTGGCTCCGTTGCTTGGTCACCAACAGCTTGCCAGAGATACGGGCCCTAGCCAGGTCATGGTTTGATTCCCAAGGTCCCGGTGTCACGGAAGAGACGGTACTCCGTCAGTTAAATGTAGCGTATAAGAATTGTAGAGGTCAGGAAACACCACCCCAGAAGGGAAAGGTGCATGAGGCAAAACCCGCAGCCCCAAGCAAGCAGGAGTGGCGTCAGGAGGGGAATCGCCCTGTCCAAGCCAAGCTCAATTGCTACGGGTGTGGGAAGGATGGATATTGGCGCAAGGACTGTAGAAATCCATGGAAGGATAGTAAAGGGAGATTTCCCGCAGCCCAAGCCCAAGCCCAGACCGCCGCCCCAGCACCAGCCAAAACCCAAGCCGTAGCTTCTGCCCCAGCACAAGGAGCTGGTGCGGTTATGAATCCCGCTGCGATTGAGTCAATCATACAGACAATGCGGTCTCTGATGACCTCGCAGGGGAAAATAGCTGTCACCACCGGCCTTGTCGCTCCCGAAACCCCGATCGCTGTACCCAAGTGACTAGAGTCGGTGCAGCCCGTCTACCTGTGTGCGCTGCGATATGATGTATGGAGACGACCCCTCTTGGAGATGGAGGTGGAGGAGGTGAAGGGAACCTATCTGTTGGACACGGGAGCATCGTGCACTGTAATCCATGCAGATAACCCCACCGCCTCGCCTCTGTCCACCGGGGTCCCATATCTTCTGTCGGGCTTCACGGGCGAAGAACAGGCTGGCGCACATTCCCTTCCCCTCTCCATTCGTTTAGGGCCACTCCGCACCACGTGGAAGTGTCCCCTAATGAAGTGGGAGGTGGGAGGTGGAACGGGAGTCCTGGGGTCTGACTTCTTGGTAGCCCACGGGATCCATGTGGACCTAAGAAATCATTGTCTCTGGGGAGAGGGTACGAGTGTGAAGGAGACAGAGAGTGTTAAGGAAACCCCTACGAAGGCGCAGGTTGGCCGGCGAGAAGTAAAATTCTTGGGTCTAACCTTATGCGCTGGCGAGAGAACCGTAGGCCAGGAGGATGAGCCAGAATCGGTGCAACATAGAAACATAGAAGATAGGAGCAGGAGTAGGCCATTCGGCCCTTCGAGCCTGCTCCGCCATTCAATGTGATCATGGCTGATCATCCAAATTCAGTGCCCTGTCCCTGCCTTTTCCCCATATCCCTTGATCCCTTTAGCCTCAAGAAATATATCCAACTCTTTCTTGAATATATTTAATGAACTAGCCTCCACCGCCCTCTGTGGCAGAGAATTCCACAGGTTCACCACTCTCTGGGTGAAGAAATTCCTCCTCATTTCAGTCCTAAATGGCTTACCCCTTATCCTTAGACTATGACCTCTCGAAATGGAGAGCGAAGAAATTGACTCAGAGACTAAGGTCCTGAATTTAAACAAGGGGAATTATGATGCCATGAGACGGGAACTGAGTAGGTCTGATTGGACAACGTTCCTGGGAGGACTGGAGGTAGATAAACAATGGCAAACATTTAAAGATAGAATGACAAAATTGCAAAAATTGTTTATACCAATCTGGCATAAAAGGAAATCTAAAAAGGTGACTCAACCGTGGATAACAGGGGAAATTAGAGACAGCATAAAATCCAAAGATAGGGCGTATAAAATAGCCAAAAAAAGCGCCAGAGCGGAAGATTGGGAACAGTTTAAGATAGAGCAAAGGAGGGCAAAGGGCATAATCAAGAGGGGCAAAATAGCTTACGAAAACAAGCTGGCGGAAAATATAAAAACTAACTCCAAAAGCTTTTATAAGTATATCAAAAGGAAAAGACTGGTGAAAACCAAAGTTGGTCCATTGCAGTCAGATACGGGGGAATATATAATGGGAAATAAGGAAATGGCAGATCAACTAAATGCATACTTTGGGTCAGTCTTTACGAAGGAAGACACAAAAAACCTCCCTGGGATATCGGGAAAAATAGGGACATTGGCAAAGGAGGAACTGACGCAAATCAATATCTCTAAGGATATGGTGTTAAGGAAGCTAAAGGGATTGAAGGTGGACAAATCCCCAGGGCCTGATAACATGCATCCTAGGGTACTGAAGGAGGTGGCCCTAGAGATAGCGGATGCACTAAGGATGATTTTTCAGAATTCATTAGACTCGGGAACAGTGCCGATGGATTGGAGGGTAGCTAACGTTACCCCACTATTTAAAAAGGGGGGTAGGGAAAAAGCAGGTAATTACAGACCTGTAAGCCTTACATCAGTTGTGGGCAAAATGCTGGAGTCCATCATTAAGGATGAAATAGCGGAGCACTTAGCAAATGGGGACAGGATAGGACAGAGTCAACATGGATTTACAAAGGGTAAATCGTGCTTGACTAATCTATTGGAATTTTTTGAGGGAGTAACTGGTAGAATAGATGGGGGAGAGCCAGTAGATGTGGTGTACCTGGACTTCCAAAAGGCCTTCGATAAGGTCCCACATAAAAGATTAGCATGGAAAATTGAGGCTCATGGGATAAAGGGGAAAGTTTTGGCGTGGATAGGGAACTGGCTGTCAGATAGAAAACAGAGAGTTGGAATAAACGGCTCATTTTCTGAATGGCAGGCAGTAACAAGTGGGGTACCACAGGGATCTGTCCTGGGCCCCCAGCTGTTCACAATTTACATTAATGACCTGGATCAGGGAGTCGGATGCAGCATTTCCAAATTTGCAGACGACACTAAACTAGGAGGGGGGGTGGGCTCAGAGGAAGAGACCAGGAAGCTCCAGAGCGATTTGGACAGACTGGGCGATTGGGCGGATAAATGGCAGATGCACTATAATGTGGACAAGTGCGAAGTTATCCACCTTGGGTGCAGGAACGGGAGGGCAAATTATTATTTAAATGGCAATAGATTGGGAGAGGGGGAAGTACAGAGAGACCTGGGTGTTCTTGTACACCAGTCACTGAAGGCGAGCATGCAGGTGCAACAGGCGGTCAAGAAGGCAAACGGTATGCTGGCCTTCATAGCAAAAGGGTTAGAATACAGGAACAGGGATACCTTGCTGCAGCTGTACAGGGCACTGGTGAGACCACACCTCGAGTACTGTGTACAGTTTTGGTCGCCTCATCTGAGGAAGGATGTTCTTGCCATGGAGGGGGTGCAGCGGCGATTCACCAGGCTGATACCAGGAATGGCGGGAATGACCTATGAGGAGAGACTATGTAGTTTAGGGATGTACACACTGGAGTTTAGAAGATTGAGAGGGGACCTCATAGAAGTGTATAAAATTCTGACAGGTCTAGACAGACTGGATGCAGAAGGAATGTTTCCCTTGGCGGGTGAGAACAGAACTAGAGGACATAATTTAAGGATAAGGGCTAAACCATTTAGGACAGAGATGAGGGGGAATTTCTTCACTCAGAGAGTGGTGAACCTGTGGAACTCATTGCCACAGAGGGCAGTGTACGCCAGCTCATTAAATATATTTAAGAGGGAATTAGATATATTTCTACGGGCAAAAGGGGTTAAGGGTTACGGAGAGAAGGCGGGGACGGGATACTGAATTAAAGGATCAGCCATGATCTCATCGAATGGCGGAGCAGGCACGAAGGGCCGAATGGCCTACTCCTGCTCCTATCTTCTATGTATCTATGTATGACCCCTGGTTCTGGACTCCCCGGCCATCAGAAACATCCTTCCTGCATCTAGTCTGTCCAGACCTGACAGAATTTTATATGTTTCGATGAGATCCCCTCTCAATCTTCTAAACTCCAGTGAGTATAAGCCCAATCGACACAATCTCTCCTCATACGTCATTCCTGCCATCCCAGGTATCAGCCTGGTGAATCTTCGCTGCACTCCCTCCATGGCAAGAACGTCCTTCCTCAGGTAAGGTGACCAAAACTGCACACAATACTCAAGGTGCGGTCTCACCAAGGCCCTGTACAACTGTAGCAAGACATCCTTGTTCCTGTACTCGAACCCTCTTGCTACGAAGGCCAACATACCATTTGCCTTCTTAACCGCCTGCTGCACCTGCATGCTTACCTTCAGCGACTGGTGCACAAGGACACCCAGGTCTCTTTGCACTTCCCCTTCTCCCAATCTATTGCCATTCAAATAATAATCTGCCTTCCTGTTTTTGCCACCAAAGTGGATAACCTCACATTTATCCACATTATAGTGCATTTGCCATGTTTCTGCCCAATCACCCAACCTGTCCAAATCGTACTGGAGTTTCCCGACATCCTCCTCGCAGCTTACCCTCCAGCCCAGCTTTGTGTCGTCTGCAAATTTGGAGATATTACATCCAATTCCCTCGTCCAGATCATTAATATATATTGTGAGCAGCTGGGGTCCTAGGACCGATCCTTGCGGTACCCCACTAGTCACTGCCTGCCACTCGGAAAACGAACCGTTTATTCCAACTCTTTGCTTTCTGTCCGCCAACCAGTTCTCTATCCAAGTCAATACCTTGCCCCCAATCCCATGTGCCTTAATTTTGCACGCTAATCTCTTGTGTGGGACCTTGTCGAAAGCCTTCTGAAAGTCCAAATACACCACATCCACTGGTTCTCCCTTATCTATTTTACCAGTTACATCCTCAAAAAATTCCAGTAGATTAGTCAAGCATGATTTACCTTTTGTAAATCCATGTTGACTTTGTCCGATCCTGTCACTGCTTTCCAAGTGCTCTGCTATTACATCTTTTATAATAGACTCTAGCATTTTCCCCACTACCGATGTCAGGGTTACCGGTCTATAATTCCCCGCTTTTTCTCTACCACCTTTTTTGAATAGTGGGGTAACATTAGCTACCCTCCAATCCATGGGTACCGTTCCAGAGTCTATCGAGTTCTGGAAGATGACCAGTAATGCATCTACTATCTCTAGGGCCACTTCCTTAAGTACCCTGGGATGTAGACCATCAGGCCCTGGGGATTTATCGGCCTTCAGTCCCATCAATTTTCCTAACACCATTTTCCTACAAATACTGATTTCTTTCAGTTCCTCTCTTTCATCAGACCCTATGTTCCCCGGCATCTCTGGGAGGTTATTTGTGTCCTCCTTTGTGAAGACAGAACCAAAGTATGTATTTAGTTGGTCTGCCATTTCCTTGTTTCCCATTATAAATTCCCCTGATTCTGACTGTAAGGGACCTACGCTTGACTTCACTAATCTTTTTCTCTTCACATATCTATAAAAGCTTTTACAGTCAGTTTTTATGTTCCATGCTAGCTTACTCTCATATTCTATTTTCCCTTTCTTAATTAATCCCTTTGTCCTCCTTTGTTGACTCCTAAACTGCTCCCAATCCTCAGGATAATTGCTTTTTCTAGCCAATTTATATGTCCTCTCCTTGGATCTTATGCTATCCCTAATTTCCCTTGTTAGCCACGGCTGAGTCACCTTTTTTGTTTTATTTTTATGCCAAACTGGGATGAACAAATTCTGTAGCTCATCCATTCAGTCTTTGAATGTTTGCCATTGCCTATCCACTGTCAACCCTTTGAGCGCCATTCCCCACTCAATCCTACCCAACTCGCTCCTCAGACCATCGTAGTTTCCTTTATTTAAATTGAGGACTCTTGTCTCTGAGTCAACTACTTCATTCTTCATCTTAATGAAGAATTCGATCATATTATGATCGCTCTGACCCAAGGGGCCTCGTACAACAAGATTGCTAATTAATCCTTTCTCGTTACATAATACCCAGTCTAAGATGGCCTGATCTCTGGTTGGTTCCTCGACATATTGGTCCAGGAAACCATCCCGTAAACACTCCAGGAATTCCTCCTCCACAGTATTGTTACTAATTTGGTTGGCCCAATCTATATGTAGATTAAAGTCACCCATGATGACTGCTGTGCCCTTATTGCACGCTTCTTTAATTTCCCTTTTAATGCCATCCCCAACCTCCACCTTACTGTTTGGAGGTCTATATACCACTCCCACTAATGTTTTTTTCCCCTTTGTATTTCTCAATTCTACCCATACAGATTCCACATCATCAGAGCTAATATCCTTCATTACAATTGTATTAATCCCTTCTTTAACCAGTAATGCTACCCCACCTCCCTTTCCTTTTTGCCTATCTTTCCTGAATATCGAATACCCCTGGATGTTGAGTTCCCAGTCTTGGCCATCCTTGAGCCACGTTTCTGTAATCCCAACCAAATCGTATTCGTTTACCTCTATTTGCGCAGCCAATTCATCCACCTTATTACAAATGCTCCTCGCATTAAGACACAAAGCCTTCAGGCTTGTTTTTTTAACGCTCTTAGACCTATTAGAATTATTATTTACTGTGGCCACGTTTAATTTAAACCGTTGATTTCTCTGACTGCCACTTTTGTTTTTCTCCTTCCTATCTTTTGCTTTTATCCCTGTTTTCCTTTCCTCTGTCTCCCTGCTCAGGTTCCCAACCCCCTGCCATTTTAGTTTAAACCCCCCCGAACAGTGCTAGCAAACCTCCCCGCAAGGAAAAATCCACCGGTCTACGCCACCCGCACAGTGGAGGTGTCCCGACGCAACAAGTGGTTTAGCATGAAGCGGTGCAAACTGTTTAAACCGGGTGCAAGAGCATCAGCAACCGAAGCCAGGTCTGAGGATAATGATCCTCAGCCTGAGGCGCGCGATGAGTCACAGACCACACAAGCTGGCGTTGTAGCCTGCTTGGAAGGAGAGGAGGTCCTGCCCACCTGGGGGGAGGTTTCTCCGATGGCCTGGGACTCGGACGAGGAGGGGCCCGAACAACAAGGTCCCGCCCTCGATACGATTCTGGAAGAGGTGGGGTCGGAGGACGGAGGTCCCGCCCTCGACTCGAGCGTGGGGGAGGTAGAAATTGGGGGCAGAGATCCTCCACCTGTAGGGACAGGTGAGGAGGAGCCGTCTGCCACAGGCCCAATTCCCGAAGGGGCGGAGCCTGAGGGGAGGGAGCCAAAGCCCACAGTCGTGGAAGAGCCACGGGCTGTGAGAGCTGAAGTCCCACCCGAAGGTCCACTCGCCAAGGGAGCCTGCCCGAATCCCGAAGGGGCGGAGCCTGAGGGGAGGGAGCCGAAGCCTACAGCCGTGGAAGAGCCATGGGCTGTGAGAGCTGAAGTCCCACCCGAAGGTCCACTCGCTAAGGGAGCCACGCCCAAAGTACCTTTTCGCAGGTCGACTCGAACGCCTCAGCCTGTAAAACCTTGGCCCGAGTCCCCCACCCCCAGCAGACGCCGACTTCAGAAATCCATGAAAAAACACAGTCCCCGTTTAGCAGCAAAAGGCTGCGGGGAACCAGAACCACAGGTCACTGCAGCCCCGCCACAGGGAGCGGCGAGCTGCAGTCCAGAGCCACAGGTCATTGCAGCCCCGCCACAGGGAGCGGCAAGCTGCAGTCCGATCAGGGATTAGGCAAGCCGCCCGGGGACGGGCGGCGCTGTACATAAGTTTCGTTTAAGTTTAAGTTTAAGGTGTGTAAATATTAAGGGGATTAGAGTTTAAGTAGTTTTAAATCTGCTCAGTATGTGTGTTGTTTGGGATCGAGGTCGAACGACCCGATCATGCCGTCACCTAAGCCAGAATCTCTCGGGAGCCTGGCTGTATTGTTTGATTTATTGCAGGAACCAGAAGAAAGATGAGAGGGATCCTCGTCGCGTTCGTGCTGATCGGATGGAGCTGGGCCTATCAGGGCCGCACCAAGGACTCCACGATTTATGGGTGCTCTGGAAATAGAGGCCCCATCGCGACTGACGGAACCGGCTCACGGGACGCTGAAGAGACTGCTACCTACTTCCATGAAGGGAGATGGCCAGGCTGGCTGGGGTCGAACTCTTCTGAATACTCCAGCCAGACGGGGTTTGCATACAGAGAAATGTCTCTGATGTGCCCCAGGGTGCGAATCATTGCGCCCAGGATCAGCGTCACCATGGGCAAGAAGATTTGCCTTGTTTGTTTGGGACATGTACCTTTGGACCGCTGGTGGTGGCTGCGCAAGTTGAGCAGCACCATGAAGAACTCCACTGTGGAGTGGGAGAGATTGGGTAATAACACCCATCGGACAATAACGGGAACACACGGGGGGTTGAGTGTCTGTTGGGACAAATGGTGGGAACCAGATGAGGGGATCTACATCTGTATGTGGGGTTCAGAACGCGCTTGCCCCACAGGCGTCTTGTAATGAAATCTGTTTGTCTTGCCTGTATTCGTTCTTGCCTGTATTCGTTTTGCACTCATGTATATTACCCTCCCCCACACGGTGTATAGTTTCACTTCCTCTTTCCTGACTAACCTGGAAGGTTCCAGGTCTTGGCTCTTGGCTCCGCCCCTGACTTCTCTTACATAAAGATCCCAGGATCTGTATGACTCATTCCTGCGAGCCAGTCAGTGTGTTGAGATGTTAGCTCTGATCTTAGTGATTAAAAGCCAACTTGTTAAAGTCTATAACTTCTAGTTTTGTGGTTATTGAAGGCACATCACGTCTCCATCTTTTTCCAAAGACAGTGGCAGGATGCTGGGCGAGGAATGAGGTGGGACGTCAGCTCACAGGCGTGCGGAGTCCCATACTCTCAGATCCCAGTAAACGCCACGGAGCTCATCACCTGACCCCGCAAGCCCCTGCCCACAGTTCCGGTAGCTAAAGCCCTCAAGGAAGGGTGCCCCACCACGACAAAGGGATCCGGGAACGGATTGGTATTGGTACCCACAGATCAGGTACTGTACCAAGGGGTCCACTACGCGGTGGCTTCGGTGATTTTAAATCTCACCGAGGTACGATTGCCAGCGTGGTGCCCCAGGGAAACGGAGCAATTATACCAGGTCCTGTTAACAAACATGTTTAAACAGTTTTACGAATTCGACTTTGCCGATGTCGACAGAGCCGAATTGTACACCACACCACGAGGTCTTGGACAGAATAGGGAGACAAAGAAGGGGTGCAGTAAATGATATTTTCACTGCTTTTAATACAGGAACTTCCGTCATCAACACACTGGATGATGTGGAACTGCAAACCCAGATTAATGGTTTAAAAACACAGCTAAGAAAGATACTGACTGATGAGAATAAGGTAGTGGGTTCTGAGTTACATGAGGACCAGGCCATGACACTACACTTAAAAAAGATAATAGCTGAGCTGGAGAAACACGCCAGCACTTTGCTGGGAGTGTACTATAGGCCCCCAAACAGTCAGGGGGAGATAGAGGAACAGATATGTAGGCAAATCTCCGAGAAGTGCGAAAATAATAGGGTAATAATAGTGGGGGATTTCAACTTCCCCAATATAAATTGGGACAGTCAGAGTGTGAAAGGCTTAGAGGGTGCAGAATTCTTAAAGTGCATCCAGGAGAGCTTTTTGAGCCAACATGTAGAAAGTCCTACAAGAGAGGGGGCGGTACTGGACCTAATTCTGGGGAATGTAGCCGGGCAACTGGTGGAAGTGTCAGTAGGAGAGCATTTTGGCGACAGTGACCATAATTCGGTGAGATTTAAGGTGGTCATGGAAAAAGACAAAGACGGCCCGGAAATAAGGGTTCTAAATTGGGGGAAGGCCGATTTTAATATGATAAGGCAGGATCTGGCCAAAGTGGACTGGGAGCAGCTGCTTATAGGAAAATCCACATCAAAACAGTGGGAGACTTTCAGAAGGGAAATAGAGAGAGTACAACGCCAACATGTTCCTGTAAAGGTCAAGGGTGGGACCAACAAGCAAAGGGAACCTTGGATGACAAGGGATATACAAAAATGCATTAGAAATAAAAGGGGGGCTTTTGGCAGTTACAAAAGACTAAAGACAGAAGAAGCCCTAGAGGAGTATAAAAAGTGCAGGGGCATACTTAAAAAAGAAATTAGGAGGGCGAGGAGGGGCCATGAAATAACACTGGCGAGCAAAATAAAGGAAAATCCTAAGATGTTTTATAAGTATATTAAGGGCAAGAGGATAACCAGGGAAAGGGTAGGGCCCATTAGGGACCAAAGTGGCAATCTGTGTGTAGAGCCAGAGGATGTAGGCGGGATTTTAAATGAATTTTTTGCATCTGTGTTCACTATGGAGAAAGACGATGCAGACATAGAAATCGGGCAAGGGGACTGTGACATACTTGAACATATTAGCATCGAGAGGGAGGAGGTGCTAGCGGTTTTAGCGGGCCAAAAAGTGGATAAATCCCCAGGCCCGGACGAGATGTATCCCAGGCTGCTGTGGGAGGCAAGGGAGGAGATTGCAGGGGCTCTGACACTAATTTTCAGAACCTCTCTGGCCACAGGGGATGTACCAGAGGACTGGAGAACAGCTAACGTAGTACCATTATTCAAGAAGGGTAGCAGGGATAAACCAGGGGATTACAGGCCAGTGAGTCTAACATCTGTGGTGGGGAAATTATTGGAAAAAATTCTGAGGGACAAAATTAATCTCCACTTGGAGAGGCAAGGATTAATCGGGGATAGTCAGCATGGCTTTGTCAAGGGTAAATCATGTCTAACAAATCTGATCGAATTTTTCGAGGGGGTGACTAGTGGGGTGGATGAGGGAAATGCTGTGGATGTGGTGTACATGGACTTCAGTAAAGCTTTTGACAAAGTCCCGCATAGGAGACTGGTCAAGAAGGTAAGAGCCCATGGGATCCAGGGTGCCTTGGCGCATTGGATCCTAAACTGGCTGAGTGGCAGGAGGCAGAGGGTGATGGTCGAAGGTTGCTTTTGTGACTGGAAGCCTGTGTCCAGTGGGGTACCTCAGGGATCGGTGCTGGGTCCCTTATTGTTTGTGATCTACATAAATGATTTGGATGAAAATGTAAAAGGTATGATCAGTAAGTTCGCAGATGACACGAAAATTGGTGGGGTGGTAAATTGCGAGGAGGAAAGCCTCCGGCTACAGGACGATATAAACGGGTTGGTCAGATGGGCGGAAAAGTGGCAAATGGAATTTAACCCTGAAAAGTGCGAGGTGATGCATTTTGGACGGACAAATAAGGCAAGGGAATACACAATGAGTGGTAGGACCCTAGGAAGTACAGAGGGTCAGAGGGACCTTGGTGTACATGTACATAGATCCCTGAAGGCAGCGGAGCAGGTAGATAAGGTGGTTAAAAAGGCATATGGGATACTTGCCTTCATTAGCCGAGGCATAGAATATAAGAGCAGGGAGGTTATGATGGAGCTGTACAAAACGCTGGTGAGGCCACAGCTGGAGTACTGTGTGCAGTTCTGGTCGCCTCACTATAGGAAGGATGTGATTGCTTTGGAGAGGGTGCAGAGAAGATTCACCAGGATGTTACCTGGGATGGAGCGCCTCAGCTATGAAGAGAGGCTGGACAGGCTGGAGTTGTTTTCCTTGGAGCAGAGAAGGCTGAGGGGGGACCTGATTGAGGTGTACAAAATAATGAGGGGCATAGATAGGGTAGATAAAGAGGAACTTTTCCCCTTAGTGGGGGGGTCAATAACAAGGGGGCATAGATTCAGGGTAAGGGGCAGGAGATTTAGAGGGGATTTGAGGAGGAACTTTTTCACCCAGAGGGTGGTTGGAATGTGGAACTCAATGCCTGAAAGGGTGGTGGAGGCAGGAACCCTCACAACATTCAAGAAGCATTTGGATGAGCACTTGAAATGCCATTGCATACAAGGCTATGGACCAAATGCTGGAAAATGGGATTAGACTGGACAGGGATGGATGGGCGGCGCAGACACGATGGGCCAAAGGGCCTCTTTCTGTGCTGTAAAACTCTATGACTCTATGACTCTAACGGTAAATGCTCTCATTAGGGAGGATCGGAATGCGTCTGATCAGGCTGCGCAGAATGAAGCTTGTGTGCTATACGGGGCGTGGTTACTGGGCAAGGGCCACAGTAATCTGGAGGATTTAAAGCAAGGCTTAGTCCCCTCCTGGATCAGCAACAAGCACCTCGCAGCCCTCCACCCTTTTGAGAATACATTGAGTCCGTGCCAGCTCAGACTAGCTTCAGAGGCCTACCCAGTCCCAGTGGACTGTGGACGGTCTAATCACACCATTATGGGTATAGTGGTAAGAATGCCGGTGATGGGAAAGACAGCAAAACCCGCCCCGGTATACAGGGTGGAGAACATTGGAGTCATTCAGGGGGGTGCGCACATTCGCTACACGGGGGTCCCACCTTACGTCATTCGATGGGAGCATGCAATGACGGGTACCGACCTCTCGGGGTGCTGGAGCCGGGGAGCACACATCATCCTGTGTCCCCAGCACTTGAATGCCCATTCAAAACCACAGTGCGGGTTCAGAACTGCTGGCGCGAAGCCTATAAATTGCACCATGGAGGCAATGGCACAAGGCCATGTGCCCCCGCAGGTGGCATATATAGGAGGTGGGACATACTGTGTCACCACTGCAGCGCCCCACTACCAGCATGGACAGCACGGTTGGTGTCCGGTTAGTGACAGCAGCTTCTGTTTCAAGCCCAGGGCAGAAGTTCAAGTGGCCCAAGAGCGAATTGTCCCCATTCCTGAACCTTCCACTGTTCACATCACTGTGAAAGAGAATTTCACCGATTTGCAGCGATTCGTTGCAGATTTTGGATATATCATTCCCCCTCTCCGTGAACACCTCACCAAGATATTAAAAGCCGTTGTTGTTTCACAGAAACACTTCTACACACTGGAGCAGAAGACTTTAGAGATAGGGGCAGACATATTGGACATAGTGACCCCACCGTGGTGGGACCTGGTCACTAATATAGAAGTCCCTTCCTGGATTAGGATAGCCTCCCACATTCTTGTAGTGTGCCAGGTTGTCATTGTAGTTTATTTACTGTTTGTACACTGTAAAAAGGTCAAACATTCGCAAAGGTATGAGAATAGAGGGGAATGGAGGGAGCATTATGTGCGGGTAGAAGAGGAGACACCCGTTTAGATTTTGCTGCTTGTATAAAGTTAAAGTTTTCCCTCCCTCCTCTGTACTTTTTGATATGTATTCATGTATTCTTGAATTTTTCATGTATGTACTTTATTTTTATTATTGAAGTTTTATTGGATGTGATGTTATTATTAGAAGGTAATGTGTATGCACTAGGTGATGTAGGGGTATAAGGACCCCCTCCACGCCTGGAAGTAAGTTGTTAGATTTTTAACTCCAAGATATTGCCATTTATAGATGCTCAATGTACACTAGATTTTTCTGAAATGGGAAATGCATGTGTCGTGGGGTCATAGATAGGTAAATACTGGGGATGGTTAGATTGTGGAAAGTCAGAAAATTTTGCTCACCCAGATTTATGATACTTCAAGCAAGTTACAGTATCATCAGGGGGGAGTGTAGGATCCGCAAAATTGGACTTTATATTAATAAGGGTCAAATGGCAGAAGAGGCCGTGATTTTAAAGACTGTTTTAAAAGAAGCCCAGAAAAAGGGGCGTACAAAATGGCCGCCATACCATGTGACCAGCTTATTGGTACACTTTAAAATGGTTCCTGCGCAACCTCAGACAGATTTGTGGATTCAACCCACAGTAAGTTCTGGAAGCCGTTTCTGAGAAAACGAAACCAGACCCACAGGTATGCATATGGACTAGATGCAGATCTAGTCAAGATCGGCCTGGAGACAGAGGCCATCAAAATGCTGCCCCAGACAAAAGGGGACAATTTCATATTCATGAGAACAGCACCCAGGACAAGATAATGAGATCAGCAGGGCATTCAAAACAATGGAGGTAATTCCAAACCAGAGATGGGCCTGTTACCAGCCGTTTAAGACATTTTAAATATAATAACTACCCCACTGTGCTCACAGCCCGCCAAAATTAAAACAAAGACTAACCTGATTTTGGGCGGGAAGTGAAGCCTCTGGAAGAAAGGTATATCTGGAGAGACTTTTCGGCAGTTGGGGCAAGCTTGGAGAGGTACGAACAGCAGCAAGCTCTCGGGACAATCAGACACGCCGGGTTGGAGAGCTGGAAACACGCAGCTTGAATCCGGACACCCAGAAGAAGGAGCAGTCAATCGCAGGCGTTCCGCCCCGGGGAAGGAACAAGCTGGCAGCTGGAAACACGCAGCTTGAATCGGGACACCCAGAAGAAGGAGCAGTCAATCGCAGACGTTCCGCCCTGGGGAAGCACATCGGGAGATCATCGACCGTCCCCGGGCCGTTGCCGGAACAAGAGGCCATCGACCAAGCTTGGGAGAAGAAACAAAATAATAAAGGCCCCAAGCGAAGAAACCTTCCAGCCACCCCAGCTCGGGAGAAGAGAAAGGAACCTGAAGAAGCGATGGGAGCCAGCCCAAGGCTCCTCTGACCAGGGTCGAGCCGACAATCCTCGACCCCGCCGACATCCAGGCCCGCCGGTGTCCAGCCGCCCCCGACCCCCACCTCAAGAGAGAGGTGTGGAGCAGCTTGCAGGAGCTCCACGATCCACGTGGAGACGAGACGCCTGAAAGGACCAAACACAGACTCAATTTCAAAACCTTGCACTTCCTAGTGGGATTGGTGAGCATGTTTCTGGCCCTTCACAATCAGGTCTAGATAGGTTTAATAAGGGGGTGGATTTAAGGGTACAATTAACATGAGTTGTTGTCCCTCGATGTTCCGTGTGTTTCCTTATTTCATAATGATCTTTGTAGAGTATAAGATGTCTGTATTTGCTTTAGTTAGTACTGTGTCGATATGATTTGTTTGTGTGTTTTTCCCTCCCATGCACTCCCTTATCTGCTTGCATTTGATTTAATATTTTTCCTTATGCAATAAAATTTCATTTTGTTTCATCAAACTTGGTCTACAAGAGTTTTCTCTACATTGTAGTTCCTGCGCCTAAGTCCAGAGTATAGAATCTAAGGGGCGAGTGGGTCGAACCACTCAAGGTTTACTGTGCAAGAGAGAGAGGCCTCTAGAGAGAGAAACCTCAGAGAAACCTCTCGAGGACGAAATCCCTTACACCACTCCAGAGAAAACAAGGATGAGAATTTTAAAATCAAGGTGTTGTTTAAATGGGAGCCAATGTAAGTCAGCGAGCACAGGGGCGATGGGTGAACGGGACTGGGTGCGAGTTAGGATACGGGCAGCCGAGCTTTGGATGAGCTTAAGTTTATGGAGTTTGGAATGTGGGAGGCAGGACAGGAGTTGGAATAGTCAAGTCTAGAGGTAACAAAGGCATTGATGAGGGTTTCAGCAGCAGATGAGCTGAGGCAAGGTGGAGATGGGTGATGTTTTGGAGGTGGATAAAAATGGTAAGTCAAAAAATAGCTTACTCTGTAGTCCTTCGCCTCACAATCAGGCTACTGCTGAAAGAAAGAAATCAAGATTTGCATTTATATAACACCTTTCACGACCACAAGACATCCCAAAGCACTTTAAAGACAACAAAGTACTTTTGAGTGCAGTCACTGTTGTAATGTAGGGAAATACGGCAGCCAATTTATACACAGCAAGGTCCCACAAACAGCAAAATGATAATGACCAGATTATCTGCTTTAGTGATGTTAGTTGAGGGATAAATATTGGCCAGTGGTAGCACTCTCACCTCTGAATTAGAAGGTTGTGGGTTCATAGTCCCACTCCAGAGACTTGAGCACAAAAACCTAGGCCGACACTCCAGTGCAGTACTAAGGGAGTGCTGCACTGTCGGAGGTGCCATCTTTCGGATGAGATGTTAAACCAAGGGTCCGGCTGTCCTCTCGAGCACTATTTCGAAGAAGGGTTATCCCTGGTGTCCTGGCCAATATTTATCCCTCAATCAACATCACTAAATAACAGATGATCTGGCCATTATCACATTGCTGTTTGTGGGCGCTTGCTGGGCGGAAATTGGCTGCCGCGTTTCCCACATTACAACAGTGACTACACTTCAAAAAGTACTTCATTGGCGGCAAAGCGCTTTGGGATGTCCTGAGATCGTGAATGGCGCTATATAAATGCACATCTTTCTTTCTTTGCTATGTAATTTTATAAAAATAAGAGGATGGAAATTATGTTGACATAATTCAAGGTCTAGATAGCTTTCTCACCGCTAAGTCAGAAGGCTATGAGTACAAGCCCCCTCCAGACTTGAGCACATAATCCAGGCTGACACTCTAGTGCAGTACTGAGGGAGTGCTGAATTGTTGTAGGTGCCATTCTTCAGATGAGACTTTAAACCATAGCTCTATCAGCCTGTCCCAGTGGTTTAGGTGGATGTTAAAGATCCCAGAGCACTATCTGAAGAAGAGCAGGGAGTTCTCCCAGTGACGTGGCCAATATTGTTGCAATAATCAACACCACTATCGGCCTATTGTTGCTTGTGGGAACAGGCTGTGTAGAAAATGGCTGCTGTGTTTATTACATAACAACAGTGACTGCACTGCAAAGCCATCCATTGAGTGTGAAGTGCCCTGGGATGTTTTTGAGAGACGTAGGGGGCGATTTTCTGACGCTGGAGGAGGCGGGTTTGGAGTCGGGAAAGGCGAATTACTGAGGTCGGGTCAGAAACCCGACTCCAACCCGCCTCCGTGGGATTTCGCCGGTGCCGGTTTTGACGGTCGGGAAACACTCCCGCCTCCAGCTGGCCATAGCGTTAACTAACTACTGCAAATGCTTGTTAAGGGCCTCTCTAATCCTATTTTGAGAGGCCCTCTTGAATTTACCATCATTTCGGCGTGCTTCACGCAACTTCTGAACCACGCCAGGTAAACCTGGCAGGTTGACTCGTGGGTGGCCTCCTCACTGCTACAGGTCTAACGAGGCATCGTTTACTGCAGCAAGGATTACTTGCAGGTGCCAGACCTTGGCTTTAAAAGGTTTCTGAGCACTTTTAGAAGGCCTTCCGAATTCGGAGGTGCTGCAGCTTGACTCCATCAACTGTGGGACCTCCTGGGAAGAACCTCGCCCCGCTTACAATGAGCGCGTCCCCAGAGGAGGCATCTGCAAGCAGAATGGGAAACATTCATTTCCTTTCACCTTGGACCTCAGATGAGGATGAGGAGGAGGAGCAGGAGGAGGAGCAGGAGGAGGTCAGAGCGCTGGTGTATCGACCAGTGGCAGTGGCAGCACGCGAGCACATGGCTGCCAGGGATGCAAGGGATGAACTTATCATGGCCAGATTTGTATAGGTTGGCCAAGTTGGCACATGTCCTTGCCTCCATGCCAGGACTTCATTGACAATGGACATGACTCTCTGGCCAGTCAGGCCACCAACCTGACAACGCAAGTGTGGCAGTGCCCACAATGTGGAGCTGCCTAAGGCTAAGTAACAGCCTTGGTTTCTTTGGCAGGCCTCTTCCTCCGAGATGAGTGGAAGAGCACCTCCATGCTAGCTGTCACCCCCTCAAACAGCATTTGCAGCGCCTCATCTGAGAGCCTTGGGTAGACCCTTGCCTTGGAATTGGACATAGTGGTTTCTCAAAAGATGTTGGAGGTGGTGCAGAAGACGCAGAAATGCTGTGGAGTGAGCCAAGGGAGCAAGAAGCCATAAAATCAGGCTAGAAAAGTGCTGTCAACAGAGGCGAGTTTCAGTCGCAAAACACTAATTGACCAAGGGCATCCTACAACTCTGAAATCAACTGGCCAATCATGGGAAAATCTCAATTTTTTGAAAACTATCAGCGGAGACGAGTTTCTGACACACCCAAGCCAAAACCCGCCTCCATCTCGCCTCCAGTGAGAAAATCGCCCCCGTAATGTCCTATATAAACATATGTTTCTTTCAAGGAGCAAAAACATTAATGAGACTAAAATCTGATCCCAGATTTATTCCATTTTCTTAAACAACACTGCCTCTTTGTGGCAAAGACAAACTATTTGACTGGAAACAACTGTCTTACAGCTATCGCCACAAGAGTGTATTTGTGGCTCTATTGCATGCAGCAGCACAGTGTCACTGACACAGAATACATTTTTTTGTCATTTGAAGCTTTGCTCCCTCTATATGTTTTTGTAAAAACCATATCATATTGGGCACTGGATGGTGCAGTGGGTTAGAACAAAACTTGAAGTTCAGTTCCAAGCACAAACTGATAGGATCACACTCTGATAGCTGAAAGGGCCACAAAGTGAAATGAGTTTGACAGTCTCAACCCAGTTTTTTTTAAATTTGTTTATGGGATATGGGCATCGCTGGCAAGGCCAGCATTTATTGCCCATCCCTAATTGCCCTTGAGAAGGTGGTGGTGAGCCACCTTCTTGAACCGCTGCAGTCCGTGTGGTGAAGGTGCTCCCACAGTGCTGTTAGGGAGGGAGTTCCAGCATTTTGACCCAGCGACGATGAAGGATCGGCGATATACTTCCAAGTCAGGATGGTGTGTGACTTGGAGGGGAACTTGGAGTTGGTGGTGTTCCCATGCGCCTGCTGCCCTTGTCCTTCTAGGTGGAAGAGGTCGCGGGTTTGAGAGGTGCTGCCGAAGAAGCAGTGCAGCAACTCGGTACACAGCACGAAACTTCTAAGGTTGTGGTTAAGGCAGATTGCAGTCGGAGTTTTAGCTTGTAAGAACATAAGAACATAAGAAATAGGAGCAGGAGTAGGCCATTCAGCCGGTGTTTTCGCCCAGCGATGCTGCAGGGGGCGGAACCGAATTTCGGGTCCAGGGTGATGCGCACGACAATGAGGTCACAATCTCCAGGCGAAGGAGATCAGGGCGCAACGCCATACCTCCGCCATAAACCTCCCACCGAATATCGCGGGAGTCGATCTTCTTGCCACACCCGGTCGGTAAGTGATTAGCGCCCCGTGATCGCCCCCGGAGGCGATCATGGGAGGCATTAAGGTGCCCAATTTTTGCCCTACCTTTAAATTTCTTGTTCTCAGATTTCATTTGATTTTTTGAACACTTTTGTTAATCGTTAATGTGGATGACATCATTGAGCAAAGGGCTGGGAGACTATTTTGGGTCCTATAATGTGTGTGCGTGTATGTGTAAATGTGTGTGTGCGTGTGTGAATGTGTGTGTGCTTTATGTAGAGACATATTAATATAAAACTGTGAACTCACATCATTTTCTCTCCGATCTCCCCTCATGACCTCTCCACGCTCATCTTGTCCATGAGACCCACCTCCAGCTCCCTCGACCCTATTCCCACCAAACTGCTGACCACCCAACTTCCTTTTCTGGCTCCCATGTTAGCTGAAATTGTTAACAGTTCTCTCTCCTCAGGTACTGTCCCCCTTTCCCTCAAATCTGCCGTCATCAGCCCTCTCCTCAAAACACCAACCCTTGACCCCTCCGTCCTTGCAAACTACCGCCCCATCTCCAACCTCCCTTTCCTTTCAAGTCCTTGAACGTGTTGTTGCCTCCCAAATCCGTGTCCATCTTTCCCGCAACTCCATGTTTGAATCCCTCCAATCAGGTTTCCACCCCTGCCACAGTGTCGAAACGGCTCTCATCAAAGTCACAAATGACATCCTTTGTGACTGCGACAAAGGTAAACTATCCCTCCTCGTCCTTCTTGACTTGTCTGCAGCCTTTGACACGGTTGACCACTCCATCCTTCTCCAACGCCTCTCCACTGTCGTCCAGCTGGGTGGGACTGTACTCGCCTGGTTCCATTCTTATCTATCTAATCGTAGCCAGAGAATCACCTGCAACAGCTTCTCTTCCTGCTCCCGAATCGTTACCTCTGGTGTCCCCCAAGGATCTATCCTTGGCCCCCCTCCTATTTCTCATCTACATGCTGCCCCTTGGCGACATCATCCGAAAACACAGCGTCAGTTTCCACATGTACGCTGACGACACCCAGCTCTACCTCACTACCTCTTCTCTCGACCCCTCCAGTCTCTAAATTGTCAGACTGCTTGTCCGACATACAGTTCTGGATGAGCAGAAATTTTCTCCAATTAAATATTGGGAAGACCGAAGCCATTGTTTTCGGTCCCCGCCACAAACTCCGCTTCCTAGCCACTGACTCCATCCCTCTCCCTAACATCTGTCTGAGGCTGAACCACACTGTTCGCAACTTTAGTTTCATATTTGACCCTGAAATGAGCTTCCGACCACATATCCACGGCATGACTGAGACCACCTATTTCCACCTCCGTAACATCGCCCGTCTCCGTCCTTGCCTCAGCTCATCCACTGCTGAAACCCTCATCCATGCCTTTGTTACCTCTAGACTTGACTATTCCAACGCACTCCTGGCTGGCCTCCCACATTCCACCCTACATAAACTTGAGATCATCCAAAACTCGGCTGCCCGTGTCCTAACTCGCACCAAGTCCCGTTCACCCATCACCCCTGTGCTCACTGACCTACATCGGCTCCCGGTTAAGCAACGCCTCGATTTCAAAAATTTCATCCTTGTTTTCAAATCCCTCCATGGCCTCGCCCCTCCCTATCTCTGTAATCTCCTCCAGCCCCACAACCCCCCGAGATATCTGCGCTCCTCTAATTCTGCCCTCTTGAGCATCCCTGATTATAATCGCTCAACCATTGGTGGCCGTGCCTTCTGTTGCCTAGGCCCTAAGCTCTGGAATTCCCTGCCTAAACCTCTCCGCCTCGCTACCTCTCTTTCCTCCTTTAAGACACTCCTTAAAACCTACCTCTTTGACCAAGCTTTTGGTCATCTGCCCTAATTTCTCCTTATGTGGATCGGTGTCAATTTTTTTGGTCTTTTAATACTCCTGTGCAGCGCCTTGGGACGTTTTACTACGTTAAAGGTGCTATATAAATACAAATTGTTGTTGTTGATGTTATGTGGGTTGAGGAAGTTAGATGTTTTACTCCATTTTTTTTGCACTTCTCATACAACTAATTTGAACCTGTTCTTTCTGGTTATGTATTTAGCCAAAACGTGTAGATATCCAACAGCTAGACATCTCGTAACGATCCCAGAACAATCTTTAAGCAACATGTAGATATGAGGATATGCTGGAGGGACATGGACATCTGAGCCTGGAAAGAAAGCATCTGAGAGGTGATCTTATGGAGATATAACAAGATGGTAAATGGTATGGAAAAAGTTCATCCAGAATATTACGTTAAATTAAATTGTGGGAGTATATAGATTGAAACTAGCAACAAATCCTCCCAGGACTGATATTGGTAGGTCCTTCGAACAGAGAGTGACCAACACTTGGAATGGACCTCAGGGCAAACTGGTGGAAACGAAAACCCCGGATGCATTTAAGAAACAATTCAATGCTGCAATGGGGAGACTTTCGGGTGCTTCTGGATGGATGACCAAATATGGACCAAATTACCTTCCTCATCCATAATTATCTTGTGAACAAAGATTAAGAAAAAAAAGAAAGGACATTAAAATGTCAACATAATTCTTTGTAACACAAAGCAAAGAATACAGACGGTGGGACTCCTTCTTCAACTCAACACATATCTTCTAAATCAACAGAAATAGTCTGAAAAAATTAGAAGGATGTTAATTCATCAAAATAATTTGAACTGTTTGCTTTTAAAACCAGACGGAGATTGTGAGGCTCCATCTTGGTTGTCTCCATGGGTTCTCACAATCACTTATGGCCTGCAGATGGCATCGTTTAACTTCAAATGAACAGCAAGATTTTGTGGCAGGCCACCAATTTTGATTTTTGCATTAAATTTTGCATTTCAAATTTTAAAGATCGCCCTCCAGAATCCATGAGGAAAATAGTGCTTTATCTAATTAAAAATAATTATAATTAATTTCCAACAACACTTGGCACACAGTGGCTGGCTGCCCGACTGAAAGAAAGACTTGCATTTATATAGCGGCCTTCACAACATCACAAAGTGCTTTACAACCAATGAAGTACTTTTGAAGTGTAGTCACTGTTGTAATGTGGGAAATGCAGCAGCCCTTTTGCGCACAGCAAGCTCCCAAAAACAGCAACATGGTAATGACTAGATAATCAGTTTTAGTGATGTTGATTGAAGGATAAATATTGGCCAGGACACCGGGGATGACTCCTCTGTTCTTTCCTCAAAGTAGTGCTATTGGATCTTTTACATTCACCTGAGAGTGCAGACAGGGCTTCAGTTTAACATCACATCTGAAAGACGGCACCTCCAACAGTGCAGCACTCCCTCAGCACTGCACTGGAGTGTCAGCCTAGCTTTCTGTGCTCAAGTCTCTGGAGTGGGACTTGAACCCACAACCTTCTGACTCAGAGGCGACAGTGCTACCACTGGCCAATATTTATCCCTCACTAACATCACTAAAGCAGATAATCTGGTTATCATCATTTTACTGTTTGTGGGACCTTGCTGCGTACAAATCGGCTACTGTATTTCCCTACATTACAACAGTGACTGCACTCAAAAGTACTTCATTGTCTTTAAAGTGCTTTGGGACGTCCTGAGTTCATGAAAGACGTTGGGGGAAAAATTGAGTCGCGCCCCCTTTGGGGCGCTAACTTCGCCGGGGTGCTACTTTTAGCGTCCCGAAAAAATTAGCGCCCCCGCAGCCGAACTTCACCTGTAGCGCCCCAAGAGGGAAGCGGGGTGCTACTGGAAGCGCCCTGCCTCCCTCTTGGGGCGCTGCGAATGAATATCACAGCGCTACGTGCCGCGGTACTGCAGGCCTTCCTCCCCTTCTTAAAAGGGAGGGGCCTAGCGCAGCGCGACCCGGGGCCCAGCTGGGCCCCCAGGGATCGGGAGTGCCGGCAAAAGAGCCCGGCACTCAAGAGAAGTGCCGGGCTCACGGAGCGCAGCCGGCACTTCGCAGGGGGGCTGCAGAGGAGGCCGGGGATGGCAGAGGGGGCAGGTGCTGGCAGGCGGCCAGCAACAAAAATGGCCGACCGGCACCTCCCCTTTAAATAATGCCGCCCTGGCCGCAGGTAGGCCCCACTGACCCTGTCGGACATAGCGTCCGGCGGTAAGTCAGGAGGCGCCACCAAAGATCGCGGCCGGGGCGCGAGCGGGGCACTAACGGTTACCACCGCCACTAACCTCCCGCTGAATTTCACGGGAGGCGTTGGCTGCGACATGCCCAGGCGCTAGTTGCTTTGCGCCCCGTTACCGCCCTTTAGGCCGTTATATAAATGCAAGTCTTTATTTCTTTCTTTCAGCAGTAGCCTGATTGTGAGGCGAAGGACTACAGAGTAAGCTATTTTTTGACTTACAATTTTTAAACACATTTTTTTCCACCTATTTCCACCTCCAAGACATCGCCCCTGCCTCAGCTCAGCTGCTGCTGAAACCCTCATCCATGCCTTTGTTACCTCTAGACTGACTATTCCAACGCACTCCTGGCCGGCCTCCCATCTTCCACCCTCCATAAACCTGAGCTCATCCAAATCTCGGCTGCCCGTGTCCTAACTTGCACCAAGTCCCGTTCTCCCATCACCCCTGTGCTCGCTGACCTACATTGGCTCCCGGTTAAGCAACGCCTCGATTTTAAAATTCTCATCCTTGTTTTCAAATTCCTCCACGGCCTCGCCCCTCCCTATCTCTGTAATCTCCTCCAGTCCTACAACCCTCCGAGATATCTGCGCTCCTCCAATTCTGGCCTCTTGAGCATCCCCGATTTTAATCGCTCCTCCATTGGCGGCCGTGCTTTCAGCTGCCTGGGCCCGAATCTCTGGCATTCCCTCCCTAAACCTCTCCACCTCTCTCTCCTCCTTTAAGACACTTCTTGAAACCGACCTCTTTGACCAAGCTTTTGGTCACCTGCCCTCATATCTCCTTATGTGGCTCGGTGTCAAATTTTGTTTGATAATCGCTCCTGTGAAGCACCTTGAGGCGTTTTACTATATTAAAGGTGCTAGATAAATGCAAGTTGTTGTTGTTGTATTTATGACATGAGGTATAATTGCAATGAATAATTTAGCAGAAGACCACTTTATACTGGAGAACTTCTTTAAAAATTGGAATGTTCTCAGTATTGTATCATCCAGTTCTAATAAAACCATGCCATCTGGAAGCTGACGGCACAACAGTGGGGGCGATTTTCTCACTGGAGGCGAGATGGAGGCGGGTTTCGGTTTGGGTGGGTTTGAAACCTGCCTCCACTGATAGTTTTCAAAAAATTGCAATTTTTCCATGATTGGCCAGTTGATTTCAGAGGTGTGGGATGCCCTTGGTCAATTCGTGTTTTGCGACTGAAACTCGCCTCTGTTGACAGCATTTTTCCAGTCTGATTTTGTGGCTTCTTGCTCCCTTGGCTCATTCCACCGGATTTCTGCCTATCCTGCACCACCTGCAACATATTTTGAGAAACCACTATGTCCAATTCCAAGGCAAGGGCCTCCCTGAGGCTCTCGGATGAGGCGCTGCAAAAGTTGTTTGAGGGGGTGACAGCTAGCATGGAGGTGCTCTTCCACTCATCTGGAAGGAAGAGGCCTGCCAAAGAATCCTCTGTGGGTACAGCTGGCAAGGGATATAAGCTCCAGATCTGTGTGCAGATTGGGAGAATGTTTATGTGTATTGATGAAATTCCATCCCTGTTGGAAAGCATTAAAAGGATTTGAAGCCAAAATGTTGGCATTATGGCATCTGTTCTTTCGCCTTAGGCAGCTCCACATTGCGGTGTCCGCTAGACTTGCGTTGTCAGGTTGGTGGTGTTGTGTCCGTCAGTAGTAAGACACAGACTGCAGGAGAACGGTACAACAGGTGTTTACTCAACGTGGCTCACTCTGGAACTGAACTGTACAGATTACTACTCAGTGCTATATACAGGTGTGGTCACTGCCGGTACTACAGTATACATGAGCTGTAAAAAGTAGTTCCCCCCTTAAAGGTATATACATTACAATTCCTCCCCTTTTAGATTAACAGTACCATAACACTCATTTAACAATTAAATATCAAACTAATTACAATTAACACTTTTAACATACAACGTTAGCTGAAAATAGTCCATTTATATATTCAGTCTTTGGGGAGGCTTCCTGATCCTTTCTGGATAGCGCCTTTCCCGAGTGTCTCGCTCTTGGTGCGGAGGCGATTCTGGCCCCCTGTCGTCGGTTGGGTCATCAGCTTCCGATGCTACTGTTTCTGGGGTAGATGCGACCTGTACGTCGGGTTCCTCACCAGGTACGTATGGGCGAGACATGGGGTTGACTTGTTCCTGTGACTCGAGGATCTGGTCAGCATGGCGTCTCACGATGTTCTCCCCAACGTCCACTGTGTACATTAGTGGGCCCTGCCGTGTGCATATCGTTCCTGGCTACCATGTTTCTGTTCGGTAGTCGCGGGCCAAGACTGGTTGCCCTACATTGAAGCTCCTTGTTGGCTTCTCATGGATGTGCTGGAATTGCTTACTCTCAACATCTCTTCGTACGTTTGGTCTGAGCAAATCCAGGCGAGATCTTAACCTTCGGTTAAAGAACATCATGGCCGGGGCCTGGTTGGTGACTGCATGTGTCGCATTCCGGTAGGCGAACAGGAAATTGTCCACCTTATGCTGCAGCGGAATGTTGTCATTGTACATAGCCTTTATTGCCTCTTAAAGGTTTGTACGAACCTCTCAGCCAATCCATTTGTGGCTGGATGATACGGGGCGGATGTGTAATGCCTTACCCCATTCTTCTTCAGAAACCTCCGGAACTCTTCGGACACAAACTGTGGTCCGTTATCGGAGCAAATCTGTTCTGGCAAGCCATTCCTGGCAAAAATGGTCCATAGGACTGCAAGAGTTTTCTCCGTGGTGGTGGAGGACATTTTGATGACCTCAGGCCATTTCGAGTGTGCATCCACGGCTATTAAAAACATTGAGTCCATGAATGGACCAGCAAAATCAATATGCACCCGTTGCCATGGAGATGAGGGCCACTCCCATGGGTGTAGAGGGGCATGTGGTGGTGCATTTTGGACTTTCTGGCATCCTGAGCAGCTCTTGGTCAGGTCCTCGATTTGTTTATCGATTCCCGGCCACCACACATAAGCCCTGGCAAGGCTTTTCATTTTTACCCCTCCCAGATGACCCTCATGAAGCTCATTGAGCACTCTATCCCTTAACTTGGGTGGAATTACCACTCGGGATCCTCACATCAAGGTCCCCCCGGCACACTGACAGCTGTTCTCTTCTTGTCGAGAATGCTGGCAACAGCGAGTCGCCATGTGCTGGCCATCCCTTCACCGTCAAATCATATACCCGAGACAGTGTCGGGTCATTTCGGGTCTCCTGTTCTATACGAGCGTTGGTTACCGGTAGGTATTCAACTATAGTCGAATGAAATATTTTGACAGGATCCACTGCTGGTGCTTCCTCCGCAGTAGGCAGTGGCAGGCGTGACAGCCCATCAGCATTTCCATGCTGTTTCGTGCCCTTATATTCAATCTCATAGTGGTGCGCCCCTAGAAAGAGTGACCATCTTTGTAGTCGTTGCGCAGTCATCACCGGAACGCCCTTCTTCGGATTAAAAATGGAGACAAGAGGCTGGTGGTCAGTCAGCAAGGTGAATTTCTGCCCGTGCAGATAGTGATTGAACTTTTTCACTCCCCACACTAGGCTGAGGGCCTCCCTGTCAATCTGGGCGTAGTTACGCTCGGCTGAGGTTAGTGATCGTGACGCAAAGGCTATTGGCCTCTCTGAGCCGTCCGAGAATTTGTGCGACAGCACCGCTCCAATGCCGTAGGGTGACGCATCACATGCCAACCGAATTGGTAGTGCTGGGTTGAAATGGGCCAATACCTCTTTCGACGTGATTAGTGTTTTGCTCTTCTGGAAAGCTCGTTTACATTCGTCACTCCACTTCCATGGCACCCCAGTTTGCAGTAGGGTGTTCAGTGGGTGTAGTATTGTAGACAAATTTGGCAAGAACTTATGGTAGTAGTTTACCAGCCCGAGGAACGACCTCAGTTGTGACACGTTTTCCGGTGCTGGAGCCTTGACTACTGCCTCAATCTTTTCTGGGGACTTATGTAACCCCTCTTTATCGATAACGTGGCCACAATACGAGATCTGTTTTTTAAAAAACTCGCATTTGGGGCGGTTAGCTCGGAGCCCATATTCCTTCAATCTAGTGAGCACCTGCTCCAGGTTGGCGAGGTGATCACTGTCATTTTCGCCCGTGACCAGGATGTCGTCCAAATAACACTGGGTCCCTGGGATCCCTTGCAGGACTTGTTCCATTGCCCTTTGCCAAATAGCCGGAGCTGATGCTACCCCGAATACCAGCCGGTTGTATTGGTAGAGGCCTTTATGGGTGTTGATTGTGAGGTATTTTTTTGATGCTTCTTCTACCTCCATTTGCAGATACGCCTGGGCCAGATCAATCTTAGTGAAGCGTTTCCCTCCAGATAGCGAGGCGAAAATATCTTCAATCCGCGGAAGTGGATATTGCACGGTGTGAAGGACTGGGTTCACTGTTACCTTAAAGCCCCCACAGATGCGAACCTTCCTTGGTTCCCCAGGCATGCTGCTCAACGACTTTTTCATCACAGGGACGATGGGTGTAGCCCACTCGCTCCAGTCTACCTTGGACAGTACTCCTGAACGTTCCAAACTCTCCAGCTCTGCTTCGACAGCTGGGCGAATCGCATAAGGTACCGGTCTGGCCTTAAAAAATTTTGGGCTTGCGTTTTCTTCGATTTTAATTGTTGCTGTCATGCCTTTTAGTGTTCCGAGTCCTTGCTGGAACACTTCTTGCGCGTCGGTTAGGATCTTTGACAGTCGCCCAGGTGTGACGTCATCATCCTTTTTGGCAGCCACAGTCAGTGCTTGTATGGAATGCCAATCCAGCTGTATTTTCCGGATCCATTCACGTCCCAGTAATGGTGGTCCTCCATCTTGCAATACATACATGTCTAGTTTTGGTGTTTCCTTACCGTTATATATAACGGTCACCCTTATTTTTCCTTTGGGGTAGACTTTTTGCCCGTGTACGTCTTCAAAATAATTTTTGCGTCTCTCAAGGGTATGTGTGAGAATAGCCGCTCGCAGTCCCGTCGGTTTATGACTGTTAAGGCTGATCCTGTGTCCAATTCCATTTTTACCTGGACTCCTGCTATCTTGAGAGTGACCCAAATGGTTCGGTGATCCTCTGTTTTGATCACATTATGTAGTTTCAGACAACTCAGTTCCCTGCTTTCGGAGTCGGTATCACTCTTTTCTTCGTCTGAGCTATTCTCTGTCACCTTATGTACCTTCTTGTACTTTTCTTTTGGAGATTTCTTATTGCTGGTTTTCTTTCCCGACCTGCAGACTCGTGCTATGTGTCCTACTTTTCCACACTGTCTGCACACTTTGTCTTTGAACCAGCAATCATTGTGGTCGTGTGTTGTTCTGCCGCAGCGATAGCACTTCTCTGTTCTGTGTGACATTTCGTTTGTGCCATATTCTTGCGATCTCTGTTGTATCTCTGCAGCGCCCCGTGCTGCTGCTTCATATGATACCGTAATGCTGAAAGCCTTGTCCAGCGTAAGGTCCTTTTCAGATAAAAGCCGTTTCTGGGTTCCTTCACTTTGAAGCCCACACACAAACTTGTCCCTTAAGGTATCTGCCAGTCCCGTTCCAAACTGGCAGTGTTTCGATAGTTTGCGCAGTTCTGTTAAATATTCAGCATTGCTTTCATCCTTATGCTGGTTCCGTTTGTGAAACTTGAATCTTTCTGCTATCAGCAGCGGTGTGGGGTTTAAATGTTCCTGTAGTATCGTCACTATGTCTCCAAAACTCTTTTCCACTGGCTTCACTGGGGTTACTAGATTTTGTAATAAGCCATATGTCTTTGCACCCATTAAATTTAACAATACCGGCGCTTTCTTGTCATCTGACACCTCATTTGTCTTGCAGTATACCTCTATTCGTTCGACATATGTAGTCCAATCTTCGACTTCATTGTCAAATGCGGTGATACTGCCACTCTTCGGCATTTTGGGTGTGGTTTAAAATGGCTTAAAATGGCGTCTCCCGCACTTTCCTTCCTCCCCCGCTGCTGCCAACGCCGCTCTCGGCGGTCCTCGTGGCAATGGCGGCGCCCTGTAGGTTTCACGCACTTCTCCTGCGCTGCTGCCAACGCCGCTCTCGGCAGTCCTCGTGGCAATGGCGGCGCCTCGCGGGTTTCTGCGCGTCTCTCTCCCTCTCCTCGACGCTGCTCGGCCCCTGAACACTGGCTGCGCCCTGTGCGCTCTGCCCTTTCTCTCTCTCTCCCGTCGACGCTGCTCGGCCCTTTGCTGTGCCGCTCGGTCGGGCTCTAGCCCACCGCTGTCCGGGAAGGGTCTGCGCACTACCTGTTGCCAGCCCGTTTCGCTGGACCACCGCGACTGGAAAGCCAAGCCTGGCTCTCAACAGCCTCCCCCACAATTCTCGAGTCTCTGCTGGATGACTGGGCAGTTGTCCATGGTCGACGCCCATGTCTCTGGCCTTGACCTCCAATCTACTGGTCTCCAGGAACGAATCCCTGGGAAGTGATGCAGAGTTGCAGGTAGGATCGAATTTGCCTCGTCGCCAATGTTGTGTCCGTCAGTAGTAAGACACAGACTGCAGGAGAACGGTACAACAGGTGTTTACTCAACGTGGCTCACTCTGGAATTGAACTGTACAGATTACTACTCAGTGCTATATACAGGTGTGGTCACTGCCGGTACTACAGTATACATGAGCTGTAAAAAGTAGTTCTCCCCTTAAAGGTATATACATTACAGGTGGCCTGAGTGAAAGGAGGCCAGAGAGTCATGTCCATTGTCAATTATGTCCTAGGATGGAGCCAAGGACATGTGCCAACTTGGGCAACATATGCAAATCTGGCCAGGATAAGTGCATGCCTTGCATCCCGGGCAGCTATCTGCTCGCGTGCTGCCGCTGCTGCTGGTCGATGCACCCCCGGCGCTCTGACCTCCTCCTGCTCCTTCTCCTCCTCCAGATCCTCCTCCTCCTCCAGATCCTCCTCCTCCTCCTCCAGATCATCCTTCTCCTCCTCCTCCTCATCCGAGGTCCATGCAGAAAGAAAACAAATGGTTCCCATGCTGCTTGCAGGTGCCTCCTCTGGGGAAGCGCTCATTGCAAGCGGGGAGAGGGTCTTCCAAGGATGTTCCACAGTTGATTGATTCAAGCTGCAGCACCTCCGACTTTGGAAGGCCTTCTAAAAGTGCTCAGAGACCTTTTAAAGTCAAGGTCTGGCACCTGCAAGTAATCCTTGCTGCAGTGAACGATATCTTGTTAGACCTGCAGCTGTGAGGAGGCCACCCATGAGTCACCCCGCCTGGTTTACCTGGCGTGATTCAGGAGGCGCGTGGAGCACGCGGTAATCGTCGAAAAATCACAAGGGCTTCTTGTGGGGGACTACGGTCTCCCGCGTAAAGAAATAGGCAACACAGCGAGCTACAAGAAATAGGTCTTTACTCCAACTCTCACAATACAGTACTGAATTCGTAAAGCCCGCGAACCTGTGATGACTCACGGATTGGTCACCTGCTGGAACCTGATTGGTTTTCCTTCTCTCAGCAGCAGGCAAGTCTGAACATGCCTTATTCCTCTCAGCTTGCAACTGTCTTGCGGGGGGAGGGGAATACAGCAGTTAGAAGGGGATTATACAGGTTTATGTACATACACACAGTGTTTCCCCAATGTGGCAACGCCACATACGCCCCCCAAGAATCCTCGTTAACTGTAAAAGTCAGTCTCAGCGGAGGTTTGACCAAGCGGCCGTAGCGGCTGTAATAGCCATCTGGCGTGTGAGGAGGGCTGTCTGGGAGGTCGGCCGGTTGGTTCGTCGGCTGGTCTGGCGGCTGGTCTGCCGGTGGGCTGGCTGGACGGGCTGCCGGCGAAGGTGGGGCGGCGGCCGGGAAGTAAGGTTCTGGCGTGTCTTGGTCCTCTTGTGGGGCCGCCGCCAACGCGGGAGGTCTGCCCCGCCGTGGGGGAAGAGCCGGCCAAAACTGGAAGCTGAGGTCCAGGTGCGCCGGTTTGAGGTGGTCTACTGAAATAAGGTCCGGCTTCCCGCCGACGTCGATAAGAAAAGCTTTGTCCCCCGTCTCCAATACTGGGAAGGGGCCGGTGTATGGTGCCTACAGCGGGCCTCCGTGCGCGTCCCGGCGCACGAAGACGAACTCCGCATGTCGTAAGTCTCGAGGCGCGTAGGACGGCTGCGGGCCGTGTTGCAAAGTGGGCACTGGACGGAATTGCTGGGCCGCGTCCTGGTGCAGGGAAAGCTGTCTGGCGGCCGACCACGGCTCCGTTGTCAGGGGGAGGAAGTCGCCTGGTACTCTGAGCGGTTGGCCGTAGACCATCTCGGCCGCGGAGGCGCGGAGGTCCTCTTTGGGCGCGGCGCGCAATCCCAGGAGGACCCAGGGTAGTTTGTCGATCCAGCTGGTGTCGGCCAGGCTGGCGCGGAGGGAGGCTTTCAAGGAACGATGAAAGCGCTCGCAGAGCCCGTTGGCCTGCGGGTGGTAGGCTGTTGTCCTGTGCAACTTGGTGCCGAGGCCGGCGGTGATGGCATTCCACAAGTGGGAGGTGAACTGGGGGCCTCTGTCCGAGGATATGTCGGTCGGCACGCCGAACCGGGCCACCCATGTCGAGACGAATGCTCGCGCGACGTCGGTCGTGGTGGTGGAGGCGAGGGGAACCGCCTCGGGCCATCTGGTGGTGCGGTCGACGATCGTGAGCAGGTGTGTGAAACTGTGCGACGGCGGCAAGGGGCCTACCAGGTCGGCGTGGACGTGGTCGAAACGCCTCTCGGGCACCGGGAAACACTCCAATGGCGCCTTGGTGTGCTGCTGGACCTTAGCGCGCTGACACGCCACGCATGTGTTGGTCCAGTCTCTCACATCCTTGTGGAGTCCAGGCCAGACGAACTTGGCGGACATGAGTTTCTGAGACGCACGCATCCCTGGATGTGAGAGGCCGTGGATGATGTCGAAAACTCGCTTGCGCCAGGCGGATGGGACGACCGGCCTAGGCGAGGGGACTGAGACGTCGCACAGGAGGGTTGTGCCGGCTGCGTGGAAGTGGATGTCGGCCAGGGTGAGGCTGGTGGTTGACGTCCTGAGGGCCTGGATCTCCGCGTCGGCGGCCTGGTCTCTCGCCATGCTGGCGTAGTCGACGCCCAGGTGCACTGCGTGGAGCGAGGGTCTTGAGAGGCAGTCGGCCACCAAATTGTCCTTGCCGGTGACGTGGCGGATGTCCGTGGTGAACTCCGAGATGAAGTTGAGTTGGCGCTGTTGGCGCGCGGACCAGGGTTCGGTTACTTTGGCCATGGCGAAAGTGAGCGGCTTGTGGTCCACGAATGCGGTGAACGGCCGGCCTTCCAGGAGGAAACGGAAGTGCTGGATTGCCAGGAACAGGGCCAGGAGCTCTCTGTCGAACGTGCTGTAGGCCTGCTCGTTCTTGCGCAGCTGTCGGCTGAAAAATGCCAGTGGCTGCCACGCGCCTTCGACCCACTGTTGCTGGACGGCACCGACGGCGTAATCCGAGGCGTCCGTGGTGAGGGCGATCTTGGCGCCCGGGATGGGGTGGGCCAGTAGTGTGGCGTTGGCCAAGGCGCTTTTGGTCTGGTGGAAGGCTGTCGCCATCTCGCTGGACCAGGTGAGTTGCTCTTTGCCCGTTTTGCCCCTGGTGGCTTCGTAGAGGGGGCGCATGAGTGAGGCAGCCTTGGGCACGAAACGGTGATAGAAATTGACCATCCCCAAAAATTCCTGCAGCGCCTTGACCGAGGTGGGCTGGGGAAAGTCCGCCACCGCCTGCACCTTGGAAGGTAGGGGAATGGCTCCCCTTGGCGTAATTCTGTGGCCGAGAAAGTCAATTTGGGCTGCTCCGAACTGGCATTTGGCCGGGTTGACGATTAGCCCGTGTTGGCTGAGGCGCTGGAAAAGGGAGCGCAAATGAGCGATGTGCTCGGCCTTGCTGGTGCTGGCCACGAGGATATCGTCCAGATAGACGAACAGGAAGCTCAGGTCCCGTAGGACGGAGTCCATGAGCCGTTGGAAGGCCTGTGCGGCGTTCTTGAGCCCGAAGGGTATGCGCAGGAACTCGAACAGTCCGAAGGGGGTGATGACCGCCGTCTTCTGGACGTCTGCGTGGTGGACGGGGACCTGATGGTAGCCGCGAATCAGGTCGACCTTGGAAAAGACGGACTTTCCTGCTAGGTGTGCCGAGAAGTCTTGGATGTGCGGAATGGGGTATCTATCGGGCGTGGTGGCGTCGTTGAGCCGTCTGTAGTCGCCACAGGGGCACCAGCCACCACCCGGCTTGGGCACAATGTGGAGGGGGGACGACCAGGGGCTGTTCGAGCAGCGGATGATGCCCAGTTTCTCCATCGTGGCGAATTCTTCCTTGGCCACCGCCATCTTGGCTGGGTCCAGGCGTCTGGCTCGGGCGAACACTGGTGGTCCCGTAGTGGCGATGTGGTGCTCGACCCCATGCTTGGCTGCCGCGGCTGAGAAGGTCGGTTGTGTGAGCTTCGGGAAATCTGCGAGTAGGCGGGCATAGTCGTCATGCGCCGGGGCGGAGCAGGACCCGATGAGGGCCGGGCTGTTGCTCTGCTGGCAGGCCAGTGAAGCGAAAGTTGCTGCGTCGATCAGGCGCCTGTCGCGGACGTCGACCAGGAGTCCGTGGGCGCAAAGAAAATCGGCGCCCAGCAAGGGATGTGCCACCGAGGCCGTCACGAAATCCCACGTAAATCGCTGGCCGTTGAAACAAACCTCGGCCCGTCGCTTTCCGAAAGTAGCGATGGCTGCGCCATTTGCCGCCACGAGGGGTGGGCCGCTGCGGCCTGCCTGGATGTCGAGCTGGGAGGCAGGAATTATGCTGCATTGGGCTCCGGTGTCGCAAAGGAATCTGCGCCCTGAAAGGGAGTCGGTTATGTACAGCAGTTTACCTGCGGTGCCGATGGCCATCGTGGCGGCGGGGGTGCGGTCGAGCGGGCCTAGGCGGCGGCGCGGGGCTGGTGCGTTGGGCCGGGCGGCCATCTTGGTTTGATCGAAAGAGCAGGGTGCTCTGCAGCGTTGGGCCTTGTGGCCGAAATGCGCGTGGTAGTAGCATAGTTCTGCGGCCTGGCGTGGCGGCGCGCGCTCAGTGGTGTCGGGGAGCCTCGCGGCTGCACAGCCGAGTTGGCCGACGGCGAAGACTTTGTCCGCGGCGGCTGCCAGTTGTACGCAGTCCGTGATCGGGGACCCCGCGAGGGCAGTCTGTACCTGCTGAGGAAGCAGGCTGAGGAAAAGGGCCCGAAACAAGAAGCACTGCGGTTCAGAGCCCAGGAGCGCAAGCATCCGGCTCATCAACTGGGTCGGGGTAGAGTCGCCGAGGCCTGGTAGTGAGAGAAGCCTGCGGGCCCTCTCCTCCCTGGACAGGCCGTAAGCCTGCAGCAAGCGGTCCTTAATGGTTGAGTACTTGCCGGTCTGTGGTGGGTTCCCCAGCAGGTCGAGAATCTCGGCGGTGGTGGAGCTTGCTAGTGCTAAGACTACGTGGAGGTACCTTTCTTCATCGTCTTGAACCCTGCGAAGGGTGAATTGGGCCTCCGAGTGCGCGAACCAAGCTGGTGCTTGGTGTTCCCAGAAGGTGGGGAGCTTCAAGGACGCGGCGCCGGCCGACATCGGGCTGCTGCTGGTTGCCGTCGGGTCGTTGCTGGCCTCTGTAGGGCTGCGTGAGTCGGGGGCTTCGGCCGCCGACATTCGGGGTCACCAATGTGGGGGACTGCGGTCTCCCGCGTAAAGAAATAGGCAACACAGCGAGCTACAAGAAATAGGTCTTTACTCCAACTCTCACAATACAGTACTGAATTCGTAAAGCCCGCGAACCTGTGATGACTCACGGATTGGTCACCTGCTGGAACCTGATTGGTTTTCCTTCTCTCAGCAGCAGGCAAGTCTGAACATGCCTTATTCCTCTCAGCTTGCAACTGTCTTGCGGGGGGAGGGGAATACAGCAGTTAAAAGGGGATTATACAGGTTTATCTACATACACACAGTGTTTCCCCCACACTCTCAAAATAGGCTTAGAGAGGCCCTTAACGAGCATTTAATGATGACAAGTATCGCTATAGCCAGCTGGAGGCGGGACCGTTTTCCGACCTCCAAAACCGGCACTGGCAAAATCCCACGGAGGTGGGTTGGAGGCGGGTTCCGAACCCGACCTCTTTGAATCTGATTTTCCCGCCTTCAAATCCGCCTCCTCCGATGGCAGAAAATCACCCCCAGTGTCTTTGATAGAAACATAGACATAGAAGATAGGTGCAGGAGTAGGCCATTCAGCCCCTCAAGCCTGCTCCGCCATTCAATGCGATCATGGCTGATCATCCAAATTCAGTACCCTGTCCCTGCTTTCTCCCCATATCCCTTGATCCCCTTAGCCTTAAGAAATATATCTAACTCCTTCTTGAATATACTTAATAAGTTGGCCTGAACTGCTTTCTGTGGTAGAGAATTCCACAGGTTCACCACTCTCTGGGTGAAGAAATTCCTCCTCATCTCTGTCCTAAATGGCTTACCCCTTATCTTTAGACTGTGACCCCTGGTTCTGGACTCCCCCCGCCATCGGGAACAGCCTTCCTGCATCTAGTCTGTCTAGTCCTGTTAGAATTTTATAGGTTTCGATGAGATCCCCTCTCAATCTTCTAAACTCCAGTGAGTATAAGCCCAATCGACACAATCTCTCCTCATACGTCATTCCTGCCATCCCAGGTATCAGCCTGGTGAATCTTCGCTGCACTCCTTCCATGGCAAGAACGTCCTTCCTCAGATAAGGCAACCAAAACTGCACACAACACTTAAGGTGTGGTCTCACCAAGGCCCTGTACAACTGCAGCAAGACATCCTTGCTCCTGTACTCGAATCCTCTTGCTATGAAGGCCAGCATACCATTTGCCTTCTTAACCGCCTGCTGCACCTGCATGCTTACCTTCAGCGACTGGCGCACAAGCACACCCAGGTCTCATTGCACTTCCCCTTTTCCCAATCTATTGCCATTCAGATAATAATCTGCCTTCCTGTTTTTGCCACCAAAGTGGATAACCTCGCATTTATCCACATTATACTGCATCTGCCATGCATCTGCCCAATCGCCCAACCTGTCCAAATCATACTGGAGTTTCTCTGCATCCTCCTCACAGCACACACTACCACCCAGCTTTGTGTCATCTGCAAACTTGGAGATATTACATCTAGTTCCCTCGTCTAGATCATTAATGGCCCAGAAATTTGGGTCGGGGGCTTCCCGCGGGTGCAAGCCTCCGACCTGCACTTACCATGTGCGCCGGCCGTTGAGCTGTGAGCCCGCGTGGAATTGCAATCCTGGGCCTCCTCCAACTGCCGGCACGCAGTGCTTGCGTATCCCAGGGGCGCAGTTAGTTTGATGCGTCCCCTGGGATCACGTGGGCCATGGAGAGCCAATGGTAGCAGGGAATGCTTCATTCATAAGTTTGACAGGAAGACCTGTGAAACTTATAAATACCATAAGCCCCAAAACATCACTAAATCTTCAAATAATTTTTTTTTTAAATCACATTTTTAAAATCTATATATATAAATCGGTACATCTGTCTGTCTGTCATTCTGTCATTCTGTCTGTCATCGCCTGTGCGTCTGTCGGGCTATGCGCTCGAAAGTTACAGGGCGTACCTACGCGCGCGTTACCGCCAAAGAAAGCTTACGCTTCCGAGACGGTTTTAAGCGTATTTACGTTTTGGCCGGGCTAAAATCCCGCCCGCGGTATCCCAAAAACCTTCAACGTTCCGCTCATTAGCATCTCATTATCCGCTCATTAGCGACAGAGTGACCTCGAGCTCGACCAATCGTACGCCGGGTTGCTGGCGTGTGCCGCCGGGCCAATCGGTGCGTGTGTGGCCGGGCCTTATCGTTCTGAACCGAGGTGAGTCGCCGCCATCTTGATTCCAAACTTTTCCTTTCTTTTTCCCGCTTTCTGCGTCTTAAAAAAAAACGTTGCTTTTAAAACACATATAGTTTTTTAAAAAAATGATTTAGAAAGTAATTAACTTATCTAATCTCATTAATTTTCCTACCTTTCCCCGTTTTTCCAGGTAGGCCTAGAAGCCTCGGCGTCTCCTCCACACCCACGCCCGAGCTAGGCACCTCCCGGCCCCACTCGAAGGCTGGAGGGCCGAGCCTCAGCCCAGCACCGCTAGGGTGCGCGCGCAGCAGGAGCTGAGACGCGGCGTCTCTCTCTGGCTCGGCCGGGGGGCGGGGCTTGCTGAGCGTCAAGCGTTACCCTGGCAACCCCGGCCGGCCGTCTCGCACAGCCGCAATCGCCGGTCTTCACCTCGGGGGGGGGCCGCGACCCTCGGGGGGGGGGGCGCGCGCGCAGCAGGAGCAGCTGAGACGCGGCGTCTCTCTCTCTCTGGCTCGGCCCGGGGGCGGGGCTTGGTCAGCGTCACGGTTACCCTGGCAACCGGGCCCGCCGGCCGAGCCAGAGAGAGACGCCGCGTCTCAGCTCCTGCTGCGCGCGCAATCGCCGGTCTTCACCTCGGGGGGGGGGCCGCGACCCTCGGGGGGGGGGGCCGCGACCCTCGGGGGGGGCCCCCCGCCCTCCCTCCCCTCCCTCCCCCCCGCCCTCCCTTCCCCCCCGCCCCCCCTGCCCCCCGCCCTCCCTTCCCCCCCTTTCCCCCCCCGCCCTCCCCCCTACCTTCCCCCCGCCCCCCTTTTTCCCCCCCGCCCTCCCCCCGCCCCCCCGCCCTCCCTTCCCCCCTTTTCCCCCCCGCCCGCCCTCCCTTCCCCCCTTTTCCCCCCCCGCCCTTCCCCCCGCCCTCCCTTCCCCCCCTCCCCCCCTTTTCCCCCCCACCCTCCCTTCCCCCCCTTCCCCCGCCCTCCCTTCCCCGCCCTCCCCTCCCCCCCTTCCCCGCCCTCCCCCCTCCCCCTCCCTCCCCCCCTTCCCCACCCTCCCCCCCTTCCCCGCCCTCCCCCCTCCCCCTCCCCCCTCTCCCCTCCCCCCTCTCCCCTCCCCTCCCCTCCCCCCCTCCCCTCCCTCTCTTCCCCCCAGTCGCTCTCTCTCTTCCCCCCAGTCGCTCTCTCTCTTCCCCCCAGTCGCTCTCTCTCTTCCCCCCAGTCGCTCTCTCTCTCTCTTCCAACAACAACATTCCCTCGAAAAAGCCTCGGCACCACCGGGCACTTCAGCTAGTAAACTATAAATTACATGAAATAACTATTTTAAACAATAATTTAAATTTTTGAAAAAATTATTTTATTTTCTAACGGGGCTAAAAATAAACTTACCTTTCTTTAAAGTATTTAAAAATAATAAACCTGTGGAAAAAATGTTTTAATTTTAATTAATTCACCTTGCGACTGCTTTTTACATGTCTAACTTCTGGAGACTTACCTTCGTAAGTTCGATGTGCACGTGCAGCCTCTCCTGCGCAGGCATTCGACCTCTGAACCCCTTCTTTCAGGGGAACGGAAGTGCCGGTTTCCTGCGCATGCCTTTCCCTTTGAACTCTTATCTTCTGGTACAGAAGCAGTGGATAAGGTATTTGGTGGGGTGGGGGTGGTGGAACGGTGTGGGAAGGCAAATTGGCAATTGGAAAGCAAAAACTGTCAGGATCAAGTGGTTAAGTTCCTCTTGTGTCTCCTCATAACTAAAGCTTCTCATCCCTGCTGTAAGAACATAAGAAATAGGAACAGGAGTAGGCCATCGGCCCCTCAAGCCTGCCCCACCATTCAATAAGATCGGAAGGTTAGGGTTAGGGTTAACCTAACCCTAGCCCTTCTTACTAAATCTTCTTACTAAATTGCTTCTGCTTTCCTCTCCATAACGTTGACACCCAAATGTCATCTCAGTGCTTTCTGCAGTGAGATAGTAAATAGGGGTTGTCCCTGAAGGGAAGCTTGTTGAAGCTGAATTGATGGACAAATATTCTAGAGTATCTCTTGTTAGCGTTTAAAACTCTTCTGCAACCCTGATCTCAGAAGATGAAATGGGTGGGTGGGAAATCAATTGGCCTCAAATTTAAAATTCTCCTCCATGGCCTCACCCCTCCCTATCTCTCCAGTCCTCCTCCAGTACAACCCTCCGAGATGTCTGTGTACCTCCAACTCTGGCCTCTTGTGCATTCCCGATTTCCTTCACCCCACCATTAGCGGCCGCGCCTTCAGCTGTCCTAAGGTCCTAAGCGCTAGAATTCCCTCCCTAAACCTCTCTGCCTTTAAGCCGCTCCTTAAAACCTTCCTCTTTGGCCTGTCCTAATATTTCCTTATGTGGCTCGGTGTCAAGTTTTGTCTGATAATCGCTCCTGTGAAGCCCTTGGGACGTTTTACTGTGTTAAAGGCGCGATATAAATACAAGTTGTTTTTGCCGAATCAGTGATAGGCTATATTGTGCCTACCCAGTGAATGGAGAGGGGTTGGTGCGACAGATTCTCATTCCACAATGTATTTTTTTCGGATGTTCAAGGTGAACAATATCCCTTTTGGAGGCATTCCAATATTCATTTAAATCTAAGATGATTTTTTTTCTAGGTAAGGCTTCACAGTGAGACAATAAATTGTTGGAGACCACACCCTGCTGTACCGGTTTGTCTACCTGAGACAGCTCCAGGGTGATGGGTGGTAACACTGTCTTAGTCACGAATGAAATAAATCATATAATCGGGTTGGCACACTGTTAGAGAATCCGCGTTAATCTAAATCACAGATTTAACGTTTTCAAATGGAGCAGTGGGCATCGTGCAAACAGGAGATGAGCACGGACTGCGATGTATACGAGAGATAGCAAACGATAATTCCTGTCAACCGAATTAAACAAGTATTCTCATTTATTTCCGAGTTTGCAGAGTTTCGGAAATAAGGCACAATTCTCTCAGAGTTGTAATGACAACCTTGTTAATTACACTGACAATTTGCATCAGATATCCCAGGCACAAAAAGAATAAAAGTAGGAAGAATGGTGCACGCTGTTTAAAAATTCTGCACTGATTTATATATTGCGGCCAATCATTTCACTGACAGTGATCCGATTTTTAGCAAGATTGTGTTAATGACACCTAAAAACATCCCACTACACTATACACAGAAAGGAGATTTTTTTTGGAAGGGCGGGAAATCAGGGCAGTCAGTGAGAATAAATGACTGTGTCAAACAACAGAACCGAATGCACCCCGAAAAAACTGCAGTGATTCAGTGAAAGGTGACAGAGCAGGAAAGTCTCGCCAACACTGCCAATGGGAGACACACGGAACCAAGATTTTAATCCCGTTCTCTTCTACTCCCCAGTGCTCAAGGGGTATTTAACCACCTCTTCCCAGATGAGCCAACTTCTCCAGCTTTAAACTGCTCTAACATAAGCCTGGTGCATTATTCTTTGCAGATTGACAAGAGACTGCTTATGGTTAACTCTTTCACTTGAAATTCTGACTAGTTGGGAAACGCTTTCCAAGACTCTTTTGATCTCAGACTTTCTGGGTTTTGCCCCTTTGACAGTCGCTCAGCATTTGGTGTTAAACCGTGGACATTGCAAGATGGCTCCTTCCAATAGAATCATAGAATGGTTACAGCACAGAAGGAGGCCATTCGGCCCGTCGAGCCCGTGCCAGCTCTCTGCAAGAGCACTTCAGCTAGTCCCACTCCCCCGCCCTTTCCCCGTAGCCCTGCCATTTTTTTCCCTTCAGGTACTTATCCAATTCCCTTTTGAAAGCCACGATTGAATCTGCCTCCACCACCCTCTCAGGCAGTGCATTCCAGATCCTAACCACTTGCTGAGTAAAAAAGTTTTTCCTCATGTCGCCTTTGGTTCTTCTGTAGCACCGGAGTCAAGATGGCGGCCGTGACGGTCCGGTGCTGAGAGCGCTCTCCCTGCTTCGGGCGGCCAGCTCTCGCCGCTCGCTCCCGCAACCGGAGCGAGGTGCTCGGCGAGTCGGGCAGAGGCAGGTGAGCAGCAGCAGCAGCCACGTCGACCCGCTGGAGCACGTCGGCTGGCAGCTCCTTGGCGGGAAGGAATTCCGATTGGGAGGAGGGGAGCCGAGCATGGTGGCCAGAGGCCGAACCGTGAGAGGGAGAAGCAGGCCCCGGGCCGTCGGACCGTGGAGCGGGCAACGGTGAGGAGGAGGCCGCGGCGACTGGAGCATTCACATCCCGACGATGTGTTCAGCGAGTCGGGCGGAGGCAGCGCAGCGCAACGAGCAGCAGCAGCAGCCACGACGACCCGCTGCAGCACATCGGCCGGCAGCTCCATGGCGGGAAGCTCGCAGTCCGACTGGGAGGAGGGGAGCCGGGCATGGTGGCCAGAGGTCGGATCGTGAGCGGGAGAAGCGGGCCACCACACGTGGAGCTGGCAACAGTGAGGAGGAGGCCGCGGTGACGAGGAGGACGGAGCGGCTGAGGGACATCGTGCTCCCACTGCCACGGGAAGCCATTGTATTGACTTTCTGAACACGGCGCTGTATGAATAGCTGACGTGTCCCTACGGGGAACAAGCATTCCATTGTCATTGTACTTGTACTGGTTACATATGGCAAATAAAATTGAACTGAATCTGTGTCCTCTGGTTCTCAACCCTTCCGCTAACGGGAACAGTTTCTATCTACTCTGTCCAGATCCCATGATTTTGAACACCTCGATCAAATCTCCTCTCAACCTTCTCTGCTCTAAGCAGAACAACCCCAGCTTCTCCAGTCTATCCACGTAACTGAAGTCCCTCATCCCTGGAACCATTCTTGTAAATCTTTTCTGCACCCTCTCTAAAGCCTTTAGTTCCTTCCTAAAGTGCAGTGCCCAGAATTGGAGAAAATACTCCAGTTGTGGCCGAACCAGTGTTTTATGAAGGTTCATAACCTGCTTTTGTACTCTATGCCTCTATTTATGAAGCCCAGGATCCTGTATGTTTTTAACCGCTGGAGCGTGAAGAGCAGCTCCACACTCTTTCCCCTCTCTCACACCGTCTCCCCGTGTTGTTCTGCACTGTATTCTCTCAATACATTGGGCTTTCGACCTGTTCGGGGACAACTGGCATTTCTTGTGCCGCGGGTCCGCGAGCTGGAACCCTGCCCAAACAGACAGCCCCAGAAACAAGCCCAAGGGTGTGACCGAGATGCGAGCTCAGGCAATCCCGACATCAGGATTTAACCCTTTATTTACCGCACCGTGCAGCTACCAACAGCGAATAGGCGACTTCGACATCTACAAATCCTGAAGCCCATTTGTCCAAGCACAGAAAGCAAGCGAGCCATTGGCAAACGGTGCAGATACACCAAGAAAAGATGACCCCACACTTAAAGCCGGGGAATGACCCTCACTAATGGACTACCTGCTGTCTAATACTGCGAGCTGCTATCTCCATTTACAATATTGATATGCAGTTGCGGGGCTATCAAAGAGCTCCTCCACATGGCCGCTTCTCGACTCTTGCAGCCTGCCAGCCCCACACACAGCTGATGATCTGCAGGCAGGGGTCTGCTTCCAAGATCCACACCTTGTTGCTGACGCCAAGTTGGCCTGTGGCAGTAAAAGCAACAAGCAGGTGTTGCTGTTCGGCAAAGGGACAGGTTGGAACCCGTGACAGAGGCCGGCGGGTGACTCCTCCTCTATATCGGCTGCTCCATTCCCATCCCTGTTACCTGACACCCTGACCAAGCCCAGATCCACACAGCCCATAAAAGCAGCTAAAGCCGCCCTCACCTCCACCAGCCCTTCAGTTTCGGACTCTCCGGTCTCTCAAACAGCCTCAACACGAGCATGCAGCGCAGCTACAGTTCCAAGACCATCTCCACCTCCAGCGGAGGAAGGTCATTCGGCGCGGGATTAGGAACCGCGAGCGGCTCCTTCTCCAGCTCCAGCGGAGGAAGATTTGGCGGGGGAATGAGATCCTTTAGCAGTGCCGGAGGGAGGCGCGCCATGAGTGTGATGACAGGTCAGAGTCGGAAAATCGCAATGCCTGGCCAGAGCTACCTGGGATCAGCTTTCAGTGGCGGTGGCGGTGGCGGTGGCAGTTACGGTTACGGTTACGGTGGCGGTTTCCGTTCCACTGGCGGTTACGGTTTCAGTGGCGGTCAAGCGATGATCACTCAGCTTGACCTGGAAGCCCCTCTCCCCAAAAATGACACCAGCCAGCAACAGGTCCGGGCGAATGAGAGGCAGCAGCTCGTGGGGCTCAACAACAACTTTGCCAATTTCATTGACAAGGTAATTTTAATAACTCTCCAGTCGGTCGTGTTTGTAACCCAGTGTTTTGTGTCTCTGCTCAATGACTTGGTGTGACTCTGGAAATGGCTCTTCTCACTTTTCTACCAGCTCAGTTCAAATCTAACCGTGCATTCGTTTTACACCGTCAGGTTCGTATCCTGGAAGAGAGAAATAAGCAACTGGAGGTCAAACTGGATCTTCTGAAAGAACAGGGAACTTACAAATCCAACATCGACAGCATGTTCCAGGCTTACATTGACAACCTCAAAAGGCAAATGGAAACTCTCGGGCAGGAGAAGCTGAAGTTCGAGGCTGATCTTCTGCAGATGCAAGGTCTGGTTGAGGACTTTAAGGGCAAGTAAGTGTGGTGCTGCTGAATTTCGTAATCCATTTGTACTTATCCCGTCATGTCTCAACTGAACAAAGTCCCGGTTCACATTAAGACATAGAAACATAGAAGATAGGAGCAGGAGTAGGCCATTCGGCCCCTCGAGCCTGCTCCGCCATTCAATGTGATCATGGCTGATCATCCAAACTATCCCACCCGATCCCCGTAACCCCACGTATTTAATCCCCCTAACACTAAGGGTCAATTTATCATAGCCAATCAACCTAACCCGCACATCTTTGGACTTTGATAAATCGACCAGGACCCGGCAAAATGTCACCTGGCGAAATAATCCGCAGGGAAGTCACGTATACTGAACTGAAGGAGTGAACATAAATGGCTGTACTCGTCACAGTTACATTAGACTGGGCTCAGTCAGCTGTCCTCCGCTGGATACAGCTGTGGTGCCACAGTTGGCCTCAGTACCACGGGTTGTGCAGGTCTGGGAATTGACGATGGGAAGGAGAGGTTCCTGAGTGTGGAGGTCTGGGGTGTACCCGATGGGACGGGGAGGTTCCTGAGTGTAGAGGTCTGGGGTGTACCCGATGGGACGGGGAGGTTCCTGAGTGTGGAGGTCTGGGAATTGATGATGGGACGGGGAGGTTCCTGAGTGTGGAGATCTGGGGTGTACCCGATGGGACGGGGAGGTTCCTGAGTGTAGAGGTCTGGGGTGTACCCGATGGGACGGGGAGGTTCCTGAGTGTAGAGGTCTGGGGTGTACCCGATGGGACGGGGAGGTTCCTGAGTGTGGAGGTCTGGGAATTGATGATGGGACGGGGAGGTTCCTGAGTGTGGAGATCTGGGGTGTACCCGATGGGACGGGGAGGTTCCTGAGTGTGGAGGTCTGGGAATTGATGATGGGACGGGGAGGTTCCTGAGTGTGGAGATCTGGGGTGTTGGACGGGTGGAGTGTCCCAGAGCTTTGAAGGTCAGTGACATAGATGAGTTCATTTGGGTAATGGAGAGGTTGATGGGTTTGGTAAACTGGGGGTTCTGGTCTGGGTGATCCAATCTGTTGAAGCGCCAGCTGGACAGATGGTTCTAAGAACAGAGTTCTTTTACACTTCGGGGACGTTGTGTATCTTGGGGATGGAAGCAAATGAAGAATAGTGCATACGTGGACGGATATTTGATAAAGAAGGAGTGAGTGGAAATCACAGCCCAGCGACGGAGAGCATGCATTCACTGAGCGCAAGAGGTTGAGATCAATAACTTAGGGCTGGACAACCCAGAATTGGTTCACCATGGAAACGGGGCAGAAGGGGTTATTTCCTCGGGATTACCAGTAAAATAATCTGTTTCATTCCAGATACGAAGATGAAATTAACAGGCGCACAGAAATGGAAAACGAGTTTGTCCTGGTCAAGAAGGTGAGCAGTACTTTTGGTCTGTCTGCAGGGCCATAGCAAAGGGATCTCTTGGCAGAGTTTTTCAAAGTAGTGTGTCCCTCTCCTCTTTAGGATGTCGATGACTCCTACATGAACAAGGTAGAACTGGAAGCGAAACTGGAAAGCCTCACCGATGAAATCGACTTCCTCAGATCAATATTCCAAGAGGTAAAAATGTGACACAGTCCAAGAGTTGTCCTCTTGCTGTTTAATTCAATCAAGTCTAACCCAATTCAGCTCCAATGCTTCCAATCTCCTTTCAATTTTTTTCCCGCCGATCTTTAGGAAATCCGTGAGCTGCAGGCACAGATTCAGAACACTTCTGTCTGCGTGCAATTGGATTGCAGACCCGATCTGGACATAGATAGCATAGTTGCTCAGGCCAGAACTCAGTACCAAGCACTCGCAGACAGATGCCGCGAAGAAGCGAATGCATGGAAAGCGACCAAGGTTAGCTCTTTGAGATCCCGATCCCCATGTACCACACGTATTGATAGGTCTGCAGCCGGTGCTGAAGTGTGAAATCTTTTACTAACCAGTTGCCAATGTTTCATTGCAGATACAGGAACTGTCCTCTTCATCTGGACAATATGACAATGACCTCCGTCTGGTGAAATCAGAAATTACTCAGCTGACCAGTGATATCCGTAACCTGACTAACAATATCGATCGTCTTAAACAGGAGGTAGGCAAAGAACTGAAACAAAACAGGATATTGGTACCAATTGAATAACTGTTGTAAATGGCCTGTCTGCCTCTCTGGGTCTCTCTCTCTCTCTTCTCTCTCCCCCATCCAAAAAAATTGGGCAAGAAACGGTTGAAGGGTCAGCTCAACCTGGTCTAGTTCTGCCACTCTTGGTCGCTCAATAATGATTACATTTCGACCTTTCTAAGGAAACATTGTGATGTGAATCCAATCCCAATCAGCCTACAATACTCACCGCACTGCTCTTCCCAATTCATTGACCCGATGACTCGTTTTGAGCGCTGCTCTGACAGGCGAAATGCCGATGAAACTGACCATATTAATATTTGTGCTATTTAGCGTCTCAAACTGGAGGCTGAAATCGGAGAAGCCGAGGAACGCGGTGAGATGTCTCTCAAAGACGCTAAGCTTAGGATTCAAGATCTGGAAGCTGCCATCGTCAAAGCAAGACAAGAGTTGGCCACCCAAGTCCGCCAATACCAGGACCTGATGACTGTCAAGCTGGCTCTGGATCTGGAAATTGCCACCTACAAGAAGCTACTGGAGGGAGAGGAGCATAGGTAGGACATGGGGCAGTTACAAATTCCAGCCACACACTGAGCATAGTCCACGGCCTCCTATACTGGCAGATTACAACCTGTACTTGCATTTTATTGGTATCTTCATTACTGTAGCTTTGAGCCCTGATAATGGAATGAAGTCCAGGCACTCGGAGTGGCAGGGCACTCTACAATCACTTACTTTGGTTTAAAGGCTGGTTTGTATCTAACCAGACACAAACATCACACTCACTCCCAGAATGAACACCTAGATGGTGATTCGTTCCTCTTTTTATATAGAGATAGACCAGTAAAGCTCTCCTGATGGCTCAGTGGGTGAAGGCATTGTGGAACTGAAGCACACTGAGCAGAAGTTCCACCAGGGCAGTGGTTGGGGTGTACGGTTGGGCTCTGTGCCCTGAGCAAGGGAGGGTAAAAGCAGCCGAGGATCCTGTTCCTGATTGCTACACAGTGAGTCCTGCTGTGTATCTACCTTCCCCATGGTCAAATGGCCTGCTGGCACTTGCTGTCTGTGCTCACACATGAAGAATGGGCACCAAGGGCGAGGGGCTGGAGGGTGACTGTGCCCATGGAGCTTCACCCCAGCAGAAGTCAGTGTCCCTGGGAGAGGGAGAAAATTGGTAAACTAGAGGAAAATATGATTGTGAATATACCGCAAATACCTGTTGTAATGTGATGTGTTTCCTTTATCAACAGGATGGAAACTGGGGTAAAAACCCTCAACATCCAGCAAGTACAGGGGCGGGGTAAGAAAACTTATAATTCCTACTTTGAGCTAATAATTCCTAGAGGAAATACTGGAACCGGACACAAAAATGGGAAATTCTGGAAAGACACAGTAGGTCCGTCATCAGCTGAAAAGAGAAAAGACAAGTTGTCATTCCAGGTTTCGACCCTTGGTCACCGTGCCCTTGTTTTGAAGAAGGGTCTACGGTGCTCCCCAAACCTTAACCTCTCTTTGTTCTGATTCCAAGACTGATGGACCTGCTATGTATTTCCAGTATTTCTGTTCTCATTATAGTCAATCATAATTGTTATCAATGTCACTGTGTTTAATGATGAGATCAACCGTTGTTTTATGTTAGGACAAGAAGCAATTACTTCTAATACTGCTGACTACCCAACTTGCCTTGCTGGCCCCCATGCTAGCTGATATTGTTAATGCTTCCCTCTCCTCTGGTAACTGTCCCCATCTCTTTCAAATCACCCATCAGCACCCTCCACCTCAAGAAACCCACACTTGACCCTCTGTCTTTGCAAACTGTCACCCCGTCTCCAACCTTCCTTTCCTCTTCAAAGTCCTTGAACATGTTGTTGCCTCCCAAATCCGTGCCCATATTTCCTGCAACTCCATACTTGAAACTCTTCAATCAGGTTTCTGCCCCTGCCACAGCACTGAAACAGCCCTTATCAAAGTCACAAATGACATCCTACATGACTGTGACCACGGTAAACTATCCCTCCTCATCCTTTTCTACCTGTCTGCAACCTTTGGCACGGTTGACCACACCATCGTCCTCCAATGTCTCTTCTGCTTTGTCCAGCTGGGTGGGACTGCCCTTGCCTGGTTCCATTCCTGTCTGTCCAGTCATAGCCAGAGAATTTCCTGTAATAGCTTCTCTTCCCGCTCCCACACCATTACCTCTGGAGTCCCCCAAGGATCTATTCTTGGCCCACTCCTATTTATCTGCATGCTGCCACTTGGTGATATTATCCAAAAACACAACATCAGATTACACTTGTACGCTGATGACACCCAGCTCTACCTCACCACCTCTTTCAACCCCTCCAATGCCTCTGATTTGTCATGCTGCATGTCTGACATCCAGCATTGGATAAGTAGAAATTTCCTCCATTTCAATATTGGGAAGACCAAAGCCATTGCCTTGGGCTCTGCCACAATCTCCGTTCACTAACCACCGACTCTATCCCCCTCCCCGGCCACTGTCTTAGGCTGAACCAAATGTTTGCAAACTTGGCGTCCTATTTGACCCCGAGCTGAGCTTCCGAACCCATAGCCACCCCATCACCAAGACTGCCCACTTCCACCTCCGTAATATCGCCCGTCTCCACCCCTGCATCAGCCCATCGACTGCTGAAACCCTCATCCATGCCTTTGTTACCTCCAGATTCAACTCTTCCAACGCTCTCCTGGCTGGCCTCCCACCTTCCACCCTCCATAAACTTCAGCTCATCCAAAATTCTGCTGCCCGTACCCTACCTCGCACCGAGTCCTAGTCACCCATCACCCTTTGTGCTCATTGACCTACATTGGCTCCCAATCTGGCAATGCCTCGAATTGAAAATTCTCATTCTTGTGCTCAAATCCCTCCATGGCCTTCCCCATCCCTTTCTCTGTAAGCTCCTCCAGCTCTACAACCCTCTGAGATCTCTGCGCTCCTCCAATTCTGGCCTCTTGCGCTTCCCCGATTTCCATCGTCCCACCATTGGCGGCCGCGCTTTCAGCTGCCAAAGCCCTAAGTTCGGAAATTCCCTCTCTAAACCTCTCCGCCTCTCTACCTCTCGTTCCTCCTTTAAGACCTACATGTTTGAGCAAGCTTTTGGTCACTGCCCTTGCCCTAATATATCAGGTAACATTCTCGCCACACAAGTGCCAGGCAATGACTATCTCCAACAAGCGAGAGTCTAACCAGCGCCCCTTGACATTCAACGGCATTACCATCGCCGAATCCCCCACCATCAACATCCTGGGGGTCACCATTGACCAGAAACTTAACTGGACCAGCCACATAAATACAGTGGCAACAAGAGCAGGTCAGAGGCTAGCTATTCTGCAGCGAGTGTCTCACCTCCTGACTCCCCAAAGCCTTTCCACCATCTACAAGGCACAAGTAAGGAGTGTGATGGAATACTCTCCACTTGCCTGGATGAGTGCAACTCCAACAACACTCAAGAAGCTCGACACCATCCAAGACAAAGCAGCCCGCTTGATTGGCACCCCATCCACCACCTTAAACATTCACTCCCTCCACCACCGGCGCACTGTGGCTGCAGTGTGTACCATCTACAAGATGCACTGCAGCAGCTCGCCAAGGCTTCTTCGGCAGCACCTCCCAAACCCGTGACCTCTACCACCTAGAAGGACAAGGGCAGCAGGCGAATGGGAACACCGCCACCTCCAAGTTCACCTCCAAGTCACACACCAGCCTGACTTGGAAGTATATTGCCGATCCTTCATCGTTGCTGGGTCAAAATCCTGGAACTCCCTCCCCAACAGCACTGTGGGAGTACCTTCACCACACGGACTGCAGCGGTTCAAGAAGGCGGCTCACCACTATCTTCTCAAGGGCAATTAGGGATGGGCAATAAATGCTGGCCTTGCCAGCGACGCCCAGATCCATGAACGAATAAAAAAAAATCCGTATGTGGTTCGGTGTCAAATTTTTTCTTGATAAAGCTCCTGCGATGCTTTACTAAGTTAAAGGTGCTATAGAAATGCAAATGGTTTCTGTTGTTGTACTTGTCCTTTTAACTGTAGGACCCAGATGGTAAGAGTGTTTTTCCCCCTATACAGGTAATTTTCAGGCGTTTGGTGATATGAGTCAGCGATTGTATGGACAAATCCAAGGCAGAGATGGCATGGAAACCTCTATGATCAGTTCAGGAGGCTCTATTACAGGTGGCAGCAGTACTGCTATCGGAGGTGGCAGCAAAACCGTGATTGTGAAATCAGTGGAGCGTGGATATACAACTACAGCTTGAATCAACGAGGGATAAACTAATGCCAGCAGCGTCTCTTACCAGCCCACTGATGAGCTCATTGTCAGAGGCTGTATTTCCTCTACGTACTGTTCTTAGTGCAGTGGTTAACATATTTGGATTAACTTCATGTCTGCTATTTGCAACAGCTTCACTAACCAGTTCATTTTACATAGTTAAACGACATGAAATTAATATCGCCATCTTAACCAGTGCACAGAGGAAATTAAACCTAGTAAAGGCCTATTGTTGGGGTTTGTGGGAAAGCCGGTTAAGAAACTCACACTTTATTTGTTGGTTCCTTTAAAATGGGAAATAAACCAAAGTTTTCGGTGCTGAACTGTTTCATGATTCTCTATCATTTTGTACTGGGGATTTACCTTTCATGACATTCCTGTTATACTGATTAAACTTCTAATCTACAAATCTGGACTGCTTTTTGCTTAAGCACAATATTAAGTTACTGAAACAAACAAGCTTCATACGTTCATGTGAAATTTAAGAACTTTGAAATATTTTTACATTAAGGTTGGAGCAATGTTATGAAATATAGAAAGATTACTTTGTGCATTCCATATAAAAACACAACAGACCATCACTGAAGTCAGTCAGTGCAAAGATATAGATACAGCAAAGTTTAGCAGCAATTTAACTCCGCCTCCTTCTCCTCCGCCAATGATATTACTTTTTCCATCCTCTGAGATTACCAGCACTGCACACATGATTATTTTGAATCTCCAGAACATGCTCCTTTCCCAATGGTCACAATGCAGCTGGTGCACCAACAAGGCAGCCAACCTCATATCTATGGGATAGTGAGAGATGCATTGGGTTAAAACACTGACCCTGGGGTCTGTGTTCACATCCAGTCCAGACTGATCGAGGAAAGTATCCTTCATCTATTGGCTGTAAGCGTCCTACATGAAATGAGTTTGTGCAGTCTCTAAGCTGTTCCAAGAAAGTTTAGGCCTACAGTACAAACGGTCCCTAATTTACAGTAAGCAGCGACACTCAGAGAGGCCACGGGATAGCTTGTCAGGGGAATGGAGAAATAGCATACTGATGCAGTAATGCCATCGGGACTGAGGCATATTCTTGGGGCAGAGAAGAGTAGCTCTACTCCGCGTTTCCAAAACTGACCTGGGCGTGTCTGATGTTGACTGGGTAACCAAAATGGAAAGTGTCCCATTCCCCAGCACTACATCTGTTTAGATTAAGTTACAGTAAAACTTGGGAAACCATAAGGATGGCTCCTGTGAAAATGGAAATGTCCCGCTGGTGTAATAAAGAACAATATCACAATTATTTACAATGTTGAAGTTGTAATTCAGGCACATTTGGGGAGCAAATCAGAAGGTTTTTTAATTGCCACATAGTACACGACCTGGGAGCACTTGATGATGACACTGGGTGTTAACAGTGAAAAATATTCTATTGCCCAGTGGTGACACCCCTTATAATGATGATCACAAGATTCATCCCCAGGAATTGTTATTAAAAACCCATAGTGGTACACCTGGTGTACAGGCTTAACTGCTTGTTCAGATTTATTTACCAATAGAATAATATATGAAAGCTAAAAGATGTAGAGTGCAAGACACTAATAACATCACCAGCAACAACCTGCATTTATATGACACCTTTAACATAGAACATTTTCCAAGGTGTGCTACAGAGAGGACAGAGAAAAGAAATAAAATGGATAAAGGTATAGGTAGAGAGCCGTGGTCGGAGAGTTTGAGGAAATGACCAAAGGCTTGTTTGAAAAGATCGGTTATGAGAGAGAGAAGTGATGAGTCAAAGGGAACTGGAAGGAGAAGGACAGTTCCAAAGACTAGGTCTAAGATGGCTGAAGACTAAGGTGAAGGGAGCACAGGATATACAAAAGGCCAGAGTTGGAGGAAGAAAGGGAGCAGCAGGGGATATAAGGCTGGAGAAGGTAGCAGAGACAAGGAGCAGTGAGTCTGTAGAGGGATTTAAAGACTTGGGGAAAAAAATTGAAATTCATCCATTGGGAGACAGGGAGTCAATGTACATCAGTGAGAATAGGGCTGATGGGTGAATGGGACTTAGATTAGGGAAAGTTGGAATTTATGATAGATGGGTAGCTATTAAGAAGGACACTGGAGTTATCGGTCTCGATTTTAAACCGCCTAACCCCGGCGGGCAGGAAAGGGTCGGGTGAGGGGTTAAAATCCCAGAAATGGTGATCCTGTCCCCCACCCATCATGTTTCCGGCCTCTGCGATATTAACAGCTGTGAATCGGAACATAGGAACAGGAGGAGGCCATTCAGCCCCTCGAGCCTTAGCCTCCATTCAGTTAGATCATGGCTGATCTGTATCTTAACTCCATTGACCCGCCTTGGTTCCGGAACCCTTTATACCCTTGCCTAACAAAAATCTAGCAAACTCAGTTTTGAAATTTTCAATTGACCCCCCCAGCGTCAACAGCTATTTGGGGGAAGAGAGTTCCAGGTTTCCACTACCCTTTGTGTGGCAAAGTGCTTCTTGACATCACCCCGGAACAGCCGAGCTCTCATTTTAAGGTTCTGCCCCCTTGTGCTGGATTCCCCCACCAGAGGAAATAATTTCTCTCCATCTATCCTATTAACTACTTTAATCATCTTAAACACCTCAATTAGATCATCCCTTAATCTTCTATCCTCAAGGAAACACAAGCCTAGTTTATGCAACCTGTCCTCATAACTTAACCCTTTAATTCCAGTATCATTCTGGAGAATCTGCACCTCCTCCAAGGCCAATATATCCTTCCTGAGGTACGGTGCCCAGAACTGAATGCAATACTCTAAATACTTTATATAACTGTAACATAACTTGCACCCCTTTGCATTCCAGCCCTCTTCAGATAAAGGCCAACAGTCTTTTCAATTATTTTTGTACCGGTCCACCAGCTTTTAGTGATCGACGAGAGGCGGGGTGGCTCATGAATATACATGATGTGGAGATGCCGGAGTTGGACTGGGGTGGACAAATGTAAGAAGTCACACAACACCAGGTTATAGTCCAACAGCTTTATTTGAAATCACAAGCTTTCGGAGCGCTGCTCCTTCGTCAGGTCCACTTCACCTGACGAAGGAGCAGCGCTCCGAAAGCTTGTGATTTCAAATAAAGCTGTTGGACTATAACGTGGTGTTGTGTGACTTCTTACATGAATATACATATATCGTAGTCCTATGATACAATTAGGACCCCGATAGGATTGCGTGCGAACTGATCCGTGTGCTGAAAGTAAAGGGGACCCGATCTGAATAAAGGTGCATCACCCACACGTGCTCTTTCAGTTTATTGTGGGCTATGATTCTGTGATCACTGTTTAAGTTGGGTTGTGCTTTCGATACACTTTGTTAACAAAAATGAGAATCTGATAATAGGTGCTGCGCTAGCTGCACTCTATTGGAGTGAAGAAGAGGCGGAGGAAGAGGAGAATCAGCAGCAAGGGCATACTATAGAAGGAGTTGCAGGTGGGCCGCAGAGAAGGCAACAACAGAGGGGGCATGCGCGCAGCAGGCCTTACCCACCTCACAGGGTGTACAGACAGAGGCTCAGCTTCCTTGACCTGTCCGAGGAGCAGTGCTTCAGGAGGCTCCGACTGTCAAGGCAGCTGGTCACGGGGCTCTGCAGCCTCATCGAGGAAGTCTCAGTCAGCCACCCACAAATGCATCAGGCAGGTGACCGATGCGCTATTTGCCAGGGCGAGTCGATATATGTCCTTCCCAACTGATGTCTGCCTGGGCTTTCAGAAAGCCTTTGATAAGGTTCCTCATACTAGGTTACTTCACAAGATAGAAATTTGCGCTTTCAGTAGGAATTTGAGACACTGGATTAGGAACTGGCTCCAATCCCAGGGCCAAAATATTGTAGCTAATGGATGTGTCTCAGCCTGGAGGCACGTTACGAGTGGTGTTCCCCGTGGATCGGTCCTAGGCCCGCTGCTCTTCACTGCCTTTATGAATGACCTGGACAGTGATGTTGGCAATATGGCCAGTAAGTTTGCAGATGACACCAAAATCTGTGCAATGGTTAAGACAGTAGAAGAATGCAATCTAAGGCAAAGACATTTAGATGCGCTCGGGGAATGGGCCACACAATGGCAAATGGCACTGAAAGAGGTCGAGAGAGAAAAGGATGTCGGTGTTCGTGTGCACAGATCACTAAATGTTCATGACCAATGTAGAGAAGCTGTAACTAAAGCGAACAGGGTATCGGGTTGTATTAATAGAACCATTCAGTACAAATCAAAGGACACCATTCAGTCATTATACAGGTCGTTGGTTAGACTGCATCTGGAGTACTGCGGCCAGTTTTGGTCCCCTCACATGGTGGGTGATAAAGTGGCCTTGGAAAAGGTTCAGAGGAGAGATACAAGAATGATTCCTAGCTTAAAGAACCGTAGTTACTCAGATAGGCTTAAGCAGCTGGGTCTATTTACATTAGAGCAGTGTAGACTTCGAGGCGACCAGATAAAGGTTTATAAAATAATGAAAGGTGCTCGATAGCGCGTCTATTGACAGATTATTCCAGTTTAACAGATTATGCAGCACCAGGTGACATGTGTTTAAACTATGCAAGAGTAGGAATAGACTGGATGTTGGGCAGTTCTTCTTTCCCTCATAATCCTCTGGAATACGCTGCGGCTGGTGTGGTGGGTGCTGACTCTGCACACCTTCAAGAGGGAGCTGGACCGGTGCTTGACCGGGGCAGAGATCGCATCATGTAGAAGGTCAGTGGCTTCATAGATAACAGTTGTTGCATGTGATCTCCTGGACAGGTTCTGATCGCATTGGAAAGGCATTTTCCAGGGCATTTCTTCCCTTATCGGCCTTGGGTTTATCTCCGTTATTTTATCTCCCCAGGAAATTACATGGCTAAATTCCTAAGACTACAAACAACCAGATTGCATGGAATAGGAATATTCCTTCCAGGAATTGTCCACGCAAATATGGATCCTCTTTTCCCTTTAAATCATTCTTATTTGAACTATTTATTCCCCCAAACTTAGCAATCTTAAAGCTACCAATGGATAAAAGGAACACACCAGGGATCCTCGCGAGCTTCCACACTGAACCAGCTGGTGGAGCCCTTGGCACATAGCTCACTCGGAATGTTATTGCTCTGGAAAGTCGATGCTTTCAACCTGCTGTCACACTCTGCTGCTATCCTGCGAAGCTGAAAGAGCGCAAAGCGAGTTTAGTCCTCAGACCCTTGTGGCGAGGAACCTCTGCTATAAACAACAACTTGCATTTATATAGCGCCTTCAACGGAGTCAAACGTCCCCCTGGGCTTCACAGGAGGATAGTCAGACCAAATTTGACATCGAGCCACATAAGGAGACTTTAGGATAGGTGACCAGGAACTTGGTCAAAGAGATAAGTGTTAAGGAAGGCAGCCAATGGTGGGGTGAAGGACGTGGGGAATGCACAAAGGGCCAGAGATGGAGGAACGCAAAGTTCTCAGAGGGTTGTAGGGCTGGAGGATGTTACAGAGATAGGGAGGGGCGAGGCCATGGAGGGATTCCAACTGGAGAATGAGCACTTTAAAAGTCGAGGTATTTCTGGACAGGAAGCCAATATGGATTAGCGAGCACAGGGGTGGTGGGTCAAGGGGACATGGGGTGAGATAGGATATGGGCAGCAGAGTTTTGGATGAGCTCAAGTTTGTGGCGGGTGGAAAATGGGAGGCCCAGCAGGAGAGCATTGGAATAGTCAAGTCAGGAGGTAACAAAAGCATGGGTGAGCCGTTTCAACAGCAGATGGGCTGAGGCAATGGCGGAGTCGGGCGACATTGGACGGGCAAGTGGGTGCTCCTTGTGATGGAGAGGATATGGGATGGGAAGCTCACAGTGAAGAAGCAGCTCCACACTCTTTCCCCTCTCTCACACCGTCTCCCCGTGTTGTTCTGCACTGTATTCTCTCAATACATTGGGCTTTCGACCTGTTCGGGGACAACTGGCATTTCTTGTGCCGCGGGTCCGCGAGCTGGAACCCTGCCCAAACAGACAGCCCCAGAAACAAGCCCAAGGGTGTGACCGAGATGCGAGCTCAGGCAATCCCGACATCAGGATTTAACCCTTTATTTACCGCACCGTGCAGCTACCAACAGCGAATAGGCGACTTCGACATCTACAAATCCTGAAGCCCATTTGTCCAAGCACAGAAAGCAAGCGAGCCATTGGCAAACGGTGCAGATACACCAAGAAAAGATGACCCCACACTTAAAGCCGGGGAATGACCCTCACTAATGGACTACCTGCTGTCTAATACTGCGAGCTGCTATCTCCATTTACAATATTGATATGCAGTTGCGGGGCTATCAAAGAGCTCCTCCACATGGCCGCTTCTCGACTCTTGCAGCCTGCCAGCCCCACACACAGCTGATGATCTGCAGGCAGGGGTCTGCTTCCAAGATCCACACCTTGTTGCTGACGCCAAGTTGGCCTGTGGCAGTAAAAGCAACAAGCAGGTGTTGCTGTTCGGCAAAGGGACAGGTTGGAACCCGTGACAGAGGCCGGCGGGTGACTCCTCCTCTATATCGGCTGCTCCATTCCCATCCCTGTTACCTGACACCCTGACCAAGCCCAGATCCACACAGCCCATAAAAGCAGCTAAAGCCGCCCTCACCTCCACCAGCCCTTCAGTTTCGGACTCTCCGGTCTCTCAAACAGCCTCAACACGAGCATGCAGCGCAGCTACAGTTCCAAGACCATCTCCACCTCCAGCGGAGGAAGGTCATTCGGCGCGGGATTAGGAACCGCGAGCGGCTCCTTCTCCAGCTCCAGCGGAGGAAGATTTGGCGGGGGAATGAGATCCTTTAGCAGTGCCGGAGGGAGGCGCGCCATGAGTGTGATGACAGGTCAGAGTCGGAAAATCGCAATGCCTGGCCAGAGCTACCTGGGATCAGCTTTCAGTGGCGGTGGCGGTGGCGGTGGCAGTTACGGTTACGGTTACGGTGGCGGTTTCCGTTCCACTGGCGGTTACGGTTTCAGTGGCGGTCAAGCGATGATCACTCAGCTTGACCTGGAAGCCCCTCTCCCCAAAAATGACACCAGCCAGCAACAGGTCCGGGCGAATGAGAGGCAGCAGCTCGTGGGGCTCAACAACAACTTTGCCAATTTCATTGACAAGGTAATTTTAATAACTCTCCAGTCGGTCGTGTTTGTAACCCAGTGTTTTGTGTCTCTGCTCAATGACTTGGTGTGACTCTGGAAATGGCTCTTCTCACTTTTCTACCAGCTCAGTTCAAATCTAACCGTGCATTCGTTTTACACCGTCAGGTTCGTATCCTGGAAGAGAGAAATAAGCAACTGGAGGTCAAACTGGATCTTCTGAAAGAACAGGGAACTTACAAATCCAACATCGACAGCATGTTCCAGGCTTACATTGACAACCTCAAAAGGCAAATGGAAACTCTCGGGCAGGAGAAGCTGAAGTTCGAGGCTGATCTTCTGCAGATGCAAGGTCTGGTTGAGGACTTTAAGGGCAAGTAAGTGTGGTGCTGCTGAATTTCGTAATCCATTTGTACTTATCCCGTCATGTCTCAACTGAACAAAGTCCCCGGTTCACATTAAGACATAGAAACATAGAAGATAGGAGCAGGAGTAGGCCATTCGGCCCCTCGAGCCTGCTCCGCCATTCAATGTGATCATGGCTGATCATCCAAACTATCCCACCCGATCCCCGTAACCCCACGTATTTAATCCCCCTAACACTAAGGGTCAATTTATCATAGCCAATCAACCTAACCCGCACATCTTTGGACTTTGATAAATCGACCAGGACCCGGCAAAATGTCACCTGGCGAAATAATCCGCAGGGAAGTCACGTATACTGAACTGAAGGAGTGAACATAAATGGCTGTACTCGTCACAGTTACATTAGACTGGGCTCAGTCAGCTGTCCTCCGCTGGATACAGCTGTGGTGCCACAGTTGGCCTCAGTACCACGGGTTGTGCAGGTCTGGGAATTGACGATGGGAAGGAGAGGTTCCTGAGTGTGGAGGTCTGGGGTGTACCCGATGGGACGGGGAGGTTCCTGAGTGTGGAGGTCTGGGAATTGATGATGGGACGGGGAGGTTCCTGAGTGTGGAGATCTGGGGTGTTGGACGGGTGGAGTGTCCCAGAGCTTTGAAGGTCAGTGACATAGATGAGTTCATTTGGGTAATGGAGAGGTTGATGGGTTTGGTAAACTGGGGGTTCTGGTCTGGGTGATCCAATCTGTTGAAGCGCCAGCTGGACAGATGGTTCTAAGAACAGAGTTCTTTTACACTTCGGGGACGTTGTGTATCTTGGGGATGGAAGCAAATGAAGAATAGTGCATACGTGGACGGATATTTGATAAAGAAGGAGTGAGTGGAAATCACGGCCCAGCGACGGAGAGCATGCATTCACTGAGCGCAAGAGGTTGAGATCAATAACTTAGGGCTGGACAACCCAGAATTGGTTCACCATGGAAACGGGGCAGAAGGGGTTATTTCCTCGGGATTACCAGTAAAATAATCTGTTTCATTCCAGATACGAAGATGAAATTAACAGGCGCACAGAAATGGAAAACGAGTTTGTCCTGGTCAAGAAGGTGAGCAGTACTTTTGGTCTGTCTGCAGGGCCATAGCAAAGGGATCTCTTGGCAGAGTTTTTCAAAGTAGTGTGTCCCTCTCCTCTTTAGGATGTCGATGACTCCTACATGAACAAGGTAGAACTGGAAGCGAAACTGGAAAGCCTCACCGATGAAATCGACTTCCTCAGATCAATATTCCAAGAGGTAAAAATGTGACACAGTCCAAGAGTTGTCCTCTTGCTGTTTAATTCAATCAAGTCTAACCCAATTCAGCTCCAATGCTTCCAATCTCCTTTCAATTTTTTTCCCGCCGATCTTTAGGAAATCCGTGAGCTGCAGGCACAGATTCAGAACACTTCTGTCTGCGTGCAATTGGATTGCAGACCCGATCTGGACATAGATAGCATCGTTGCTCAGGCCAGAACTCAGTACCAAGCACTCGCAGACAGATGCCGCGAAGAAGCGAATGCATGGAAAGCGACCAAGGTTAGCTCTTTGAGATCCCGATCCCCATGTACCACACGTATTGATAGGTCTGCAGCCGGTGCTGAAGTGTGAAATCTTTTACTAACCAGTTGCCAATGTTTCATTGCAGATACAGGAACTGTCCTCTTCATCTGGACAATATGACAATGACCTCCGTCTGGTGAAATCAGAAATTACTCAGCTGACCAGTGATATCCGTAACCTGACTAACAATATCGATCGTCTTAAACAGGAGGTAGGCAAAGAACTGAAACAAAACAGGATATTGGTACCAATTGAATAACTGTTGTAAATGGCCTGTCTGCCTCTCTGGGTCTCTCTCTCTCTCTTCTCTCTCCCCCATCCAAAAAAATTGGGCAAGAAACGGTTGAAGGGTCAGCTCAACCTGGTCTAGTTCTGCCACTCTTGGTCGCTCAATAATGATTACATTTCGACCTTTCTAAGGAAACATTGTGATGTGAATCCAATCCCAATCAGCCTACAATACTCACCGCACTGCTCTTCCCAATTCATTGACCCGATGACTCGTTTTGAGCGCTGCTCTGACAGGCGAAATGCCGATGAAACTGACCATATTAATATTTGTGCTATTTAGCGTCTCAAACTGGAGGCTGAAATCGGAGAAGCCGAGGAACGCGGTGAGATGTCTCTCAAAGACGCTAAGCTTAGGATTCAAGATCTGGAAGCTGCCATCGTCAAAGCAAGACAAGAGTTGGCCACCCAAGTCCGCCAATACCAGGACCTGATGACTGTCAAGCTGGCTCTGGATCTGGAAATTGCCACCTACAAGAAGCTACTGGAGGGAGAGGAGCATAGGTAGGACATGGGGCAGTTACAAATTCCAGCCACACACTGAGCATAGTCCACGGCCTCCTATACTGGCAGATTACAACCTGTACTTGCATTTTATTGGTATCTTCATTACTGTAGCTTTGAGCCCTGATAATGGAATGAAGTCCAGGCACTCGGAGTGGCAGGGCACTCTACAATCACTTACTTTGGTTTAAAGGCTGGTTTGTATCTAACCAGACACAAACATCACACTCACTCCCAGAATGAACACCTAGATGGTGATTCGTTCCTCTTTTTATATAGAGATAGACCAGTAAAGCTCTCCTGATGGCTCAGTGGGTGAAGGCATTGTGGAACTGAAGCACACTGAGCAGAAGTTCCACCAGGGCAGTGGTTGGGGTGTACGGTTGGGCTCTGTGCCCTGAGCAAGGGAGGGTAAAAGCAGCCGAGGATCCTGTTCCTGATTGCTACACAGTGAGTCCTGCTGTGTATCTACCTTCCCCATGGTCAAATGGCCTGCTGGCACTTGCTGTCTGTGCTCACACATGAAGAATGGGCACCAAGGGCGAGGGGCTGGAGGGTGACTGTGCCCATGGAGCTTCACCCCAGCAGAAGTCAGTGTCCCTGGGAGAGGGAGAAAATTGGTAAACTAGAGGAAAATATGATTGTGAATATACCGCAAATACCTGTTGTAATGTGATGTGTTTCCTTTATCAACAGGATGGAAACTGGGGTAAAAACCCTCAACATCCAGCAAGTACAGGGGCGGGGTAAGAAAACTTATAATTCCTACTTTGAGCTAATAATTCCTAGAGGAAATACTGGAACCGGACACAAAAATGGGAAATTCTGGAAAGACACAGTAGGTCCGTCATCAGCTGAAAAGAGAAAAGACAAGTTGTCATTCCAGGTTTCGACCCTTGGTCACCGTGCCCTTGTTTTGAAGAAGGGTCTACGGTGCTCCCCAAACCTTAACCTCTCTTTGTTCTGATTCCAAGACTGATGGACCTGCTATGTATTTCCAGTATTTCTGTTCTCATTATAGTCAATCATAATTGTTATCAATGTCACTGTGTTTAATGATGAGATCAACCGTTGTTTTATGTTAGGACAAGAAGCAATTACTTCTAATACTGCTGACTACCCAACTTGCCTTGCTGGCCCCCATGCTAGCTGATATTGTTAATGCTTCCCTCTCCTCTGGTAACTGTCCCCATCTCTTTCAAATCACCCATCAGCACCCTCCACCTCAAGAAACCCACACTTGACCCTCTGTCTTTGCAAACTGTCACCCCGTCTCCAACCTTCCTTTCCTCTTCAAAGTCCTTGAACATGTTGTTGCCTCCCAAATCCGTGCCCATATTTCCTGCAACTCCATACTTGAAACTCTTCAATCAGGTTTCTGCCCCTGCCACAGCACTGAAACAGCCCTTATCAAAGTCACAAATGACATCCTACATGACTGTGACCACGGTAAACTATCCCTCCTCATCCTTTTCTACCTGTCTGCAACCTTTGGCACGGTTGACCACACCATCGTCCTCCAATGTCTCTTCTGCTTTGTCCAGCTGGGTGGGACTGCCCTTGCCTGGTTCCATTCCTGTCTGTCCAGTCATAGCCAGAGAATTTCCTGTAATAGCTTCTCTTCCCGCTCCCACACCATTACCTCTGGAGTCCCCCAAGGATCTATTCTTGGCCCACTCCTATTTATCTGCATGCTGCCACTTGGTGATATTATCCAAAAACACAACATCAGATTACACTTGTACGCTGATGACACCCAGCTCTACCTCACCACCTCTTTCAACCCCTCCAATGCCTCTGATTTGTCATGCTGCATGTCTGACATCCAGCATTGGATAAGTAGAAATTTCCTCCATTTCAATATTGGGAAGACCAAAGCCATTGCCTTGGGCTCTGCCACAATCTCCGTTCACTAACCACCGACTCTATCCCCCTCCCCGGCCACTGTCTTAGGCTGAACCAAATGTTTGCAAACTTGGCGTCCTATTTGACCCCGAGCTGAGCTTCCGAACCCATAGCCACCCCATCACCAAGACTGCCCACTTCCACCTCCGTAATATCGCCCGTCTCCACCCCTGCATCAGCCCATCGACTGCTGAAACCCTCATCCATGCCTTTGTTACCTCCAGATTCAACTCTTCCAACGCTCTCCTGGCTGGCCTCCCACCTTCCACCCTCCATAAACTTCAGCTCATCCAAAATTCTGCTGCCCGTACCCTACCTCGCACCGAGTCCTAGTCACCCATCACCCTTTGTGCTCATTGACCTACATTGGCTCCCAATCTGGCAATGCCTCGAATTGAAAATTCTCATTCTTGTGCTCAAATCCCTCCATGGCCTTCCCCATCCCTTTCTCTGTAAGCTCCTCCAGCTCTACAACCCTCTGAGATCTCTGCGCTCCTCCAATTCTGGCCTCTTGCGCTTCCCCGATTTCCATCGTCCCACCATTGGCGGCCGCGCTTTCAGCTGCCAAAGCCCTAAGTTCGGAAATTCCCTCTCTAAACCTCTCCGCCTCTCTACCTCTCGTTCCTCCTTTAAGACCTACATGTTTGAGCAAGCTTTTGGTCACTGCCCTTGCCCTAATATATCAGGTAACATTCTCGCCACACAAGTGCCAGGCAATGACTATCTCCAACAAGCGAGAGTCTAACCAGCGCCCCTTGACATTCAACGGCATTACCATCGCCGAATCCCCCACCATCAACATCCTGGGGGTCACCATTGACCAGAAACTTAACTGGACCAGCCACATAAATACAGTGGCAACAAGAGCAGGTCAGAGGCTAGCTATTCTGCAGCGAGTGTCTCACCTCCTGACTCCCCAAAGCCTTTCCACCATCTACAAGGCACAAGTAAGGAGTGTGATGGAATACTCTCCACTTGCCTGGATGAGTGCAACTCCAACAACACTCAAGAAGCTCGACACCATCCAAGACAAAGCAGCCCGCTTGATTGGCACCCCATCCACCACCTTAAACATTCACTCCCTCCACCACCGGCGCACTGTGGCTGCAGTGTGTACCATCTACAAGATGCACTGCAGCAGCTCGCCAAGGCTTCTTCGGCAGCACCTCCCAAACCCGTGACCTCTACCACCTAGAAGGACAAGGGCAGCAGGCGAATGGGAACACCGCCACCTCCAAGTTCACCTCCAAGTCACACACCAGCCTGACTTGGAAGTATATCGCCGATCCTTCATCGTTGCTGGGTCAAAATCCTGGAACTCCCTCCCCAACAGCACTGTGGGAGTACCTTCACCACACGGACTGCAGCGGTTCAAGAAGGCGGCTCACCACTATCTTCTCAAGGGCAATTAGGGATGGGCAATAAATGCTGGCCTTGCCAGCGACGCCCAGATCCATGAACGAATAAAAAAAAATCCGTATGTGGTTCGGTGTCAAATTTTTTCTTGATAAAGCTCCTGCGATGCTTTACTAAGTTAAAGGTGCTATAGAAATGCAAATGGTTTCTGTTGTTGTACTTGTCCTTTTAACTGTAGGACCCAGATGGTAAGAGTGTTTTTCCCCCTATACAGGTAATTTTCAGGCGTTTGGTGATATGAGTCAGCGATTGTATGGACAAATCCAAGGCAGAGATGGCATGGAAACCTCTATGATCAGTTCAGGAGGCTCTATTACAGGTGGCAGCAGTACTGCTATCGGAGGTGGCAGCAAAACCGTGATTGTGAAATCAGTGGAGCGTGGATATACAACTACAGCTTGAATCAACGAGGGATAAACTAATGCCAGCAGCGTCTCTTACCAGCCCACTGATGAGCTCATTGTCAGAGGCTGTATTTCCTCTACGTACTGTTCTTAGTGCAGTGGTTAACATATTTGGATTAACTTCATGTCTGCTATTTGCAACAGCTTCACTAACCAGTTCATTTTACATAGTTAAACGACATGAAATTAATATCGCCATCTTAACCAGTGCACAGAGGAAATTAAACCTAGTAAAGGCCTATTGTTGGGGTTTGTGGGAAAGCCGGTTAAGAAACTCACACTTTATTTGTTGGTTCCTTTAAAATGGGAAATAAACCAAAGTTTTCGGTGCTGAACTGTTTCATGATTCTCTATCATTTTGTACTGGGGATTTACCTTTCATGACATTCCTGTTATACTGATTAAACTTCTAATCTACAAATCTGGACTGCTTTTTGCTTAAGCACAATATTAAGTTACTGAAACAAACAAGCTTCATACGTTCATGTGAAATTTAAGAACTTTGAAATATTTTTACATTAAGGTTGGAGCAATGTTATGAAATATAGAAAGATTACTTTGTGCATTCCATATAAAAACACAACAGACCATCACTGAAGTCAGTCAGTGCAAAGATATAGATACAGCAAAGTTTAGCAGCAATTTAACTCCGCCTCCTTCTCCTCCGCCAATGATATTACTTTTTCCATCCTCTGAGATTACCAGCACTGCACACATGATTATTTTGAATCTCCAGAACATGCTCCTTTCCCAATGGTCACAATGCAGCTGGTGCACCAACAAGGCAGCCAACCTCATATCTATGGGATAGTGAGAGATGCATTGGGTTAAAACACTGACCCTGGGGTCTGTGTTCACATCCAGTCCAGACTGATCGAGGAAAGTATCCTTCATCTATTGGCTGTAAGCGTCCTACATGAAATGAGTTTGTGCAGTCTCTAAGCTGTTCCAAGAAAGTTTAGGCCTACAGTACAAACGGTCCCTAATTTACAGTAAGCAGCGACACTCAGAGAGGCCACGGGATAGCTTGTCAGGGGAATGGAGAAATAGCATACTGATGCAGTAATGCCATCGGGACTGAGGCATATTCTTGGGGCAGAGAAGAGTAGCTCTACTCCGCGTTTCCAAAACTGACCTGGGCGTGTCTGATGTTGACTGGGTAACCAAAATGGAAAGTGTCCCATTCCCCAGCACTACATCTGTTTAGATTAAGTTACAGTAAAACTTGGGAAACCATAAGGATGGCTCCTGTGAAAATGGAAATGTCCCGCTGGTGTAATAAAGAACAATATCACAATTATTTACAATGTTGAAGTTGTAATTCAGGCACATTTGGGGAGCAAATCAGAAGGTTTTTTAATTGCCACATAGTACACGACCTGGGAGCACTTGATGATGACACTGGGTGTTAACAGTGAAAAATATTCTATTGCCCAGTGGTGACACCCCTTATAATGATGATCACAAGATTCATCCCCAGGAATTGTTATTAAAAACCCATAGTGGTACACCTGGTGTACAGGCTTAACTGCTTGTTCAGATTTATTTACCAATAGAATAATATATGAAAGCTAAAAGATGTAGAGTGCAAGACACTAATAACATCACCAGCAACAACCTGCATTTATATGACACCTTTAACATAGAACATTTTCCAAGGTGTGCTACAGAGAGGACAGAGAAAAGAAATAAAATGGATAAAGGTATAGGTAGAGAGCCGTGGTCGGAGAGTTTGAGGAAATGACCAAAGGCTTGTTTGAAAAGATCGGTTATGAGAGAGAGAAGTGATGAGTCAAAGGGAACTGGAAGGAGAAGGACAGTTCCAAAGACTAGGTCTAAGATGGCTGAAGACTAAGGTGAAGGGAGCACAGGATATACAAAAGGCCAGAGTTGGAGGAAGAAAGGGAGCAGCAGGGGATATAAGGCTGGAGAAGGTAGCAGAGACAAGGAGCAGTGAGTCTGTAGAGGGATTTAAAGACTTGGGGAAAAAAATTGAAATTCATCCATTGGGAGACAGGGAGTCAATGTACATCAGTGAGAATAGGGCTGATGGGTGAATGGGACTTAGATTAGGGAAAGTTGGAATTTATGATAGATGGGTAGCTATTAAGAAGGACACTGGAGTTATCGGTCTCGATTTTAAACCGCCTAACCCCGGCGGGCAGGAAAGGGTCGGGCGAGGGGTTAAAATCCCAGAAATGGTGATCCTGTCCCCCACCCATCATGTTTCCGGCCTCTGCGATATTAACAGCTGTGAATCGGAACATAGGAACAGGAGGAGGCCATTCAGCCCCTCGAGCCTTAGCCTCCATTCAGTTAGATCATGGCTGATCTGTATCTTAACTCCATTGACCCGCCTTGGTTCCGGAACCCTTTATACCCTTGCCTAACAAAAATCTAGCAAACTCAGTTTTGAAATTTTCAATTGACCCCCCCAGCGTCAACAGCTATTTGGGGGAAGAGAGTTCCAGGTTTCCACTACCCTTTGTGTGGCAAAGTGCTTCTTGACATCACCCCGGAACAGCCGAGCTCTCATTTTAAGGTTCTGCCCCCTTGTGCTGGATTCCCCCACCAGAGGAAATAATTTCTCTCCATCTATCCTATTAACTACTTTAATCATCTTAAACACCTCAATTAGATCATCCCTTAATCTTCTATCCTCAAGGAAACACAAGCCTAGTTTATGCAACCTGTCCTCATAACTTAACCCTTTAATTCCAGTATCATTCTGGAGAATCTGCACCTCCTCCAAGGCCAATATATCCTTCCTGAGGTACGGTGCCCAGAACTGAATGCAATACTCTAAATACTTTATATAACTGTAACATAACTTGCACCCCTTTGCATTCCAGCCCTCTTCAGATAAAGGCCAACAGTCTTTTCAATTATTTTTGTACCGGTCCACCAGCTTTTAGTGATCGACGAGAGGCGGGGTGGCTCATGAATATACATGGTGTGGAGATGCCGGAGTTGGACTGGGGTGGACAAATGTAAGAAGTCACACAACACCAGGTTATAGTCCAACAGCTTTATTTGAAATCACAAGCTTTCGGAGCGCTGCTCCTTCGTCAGGTCCACTTCACCTGACGAAGGAGCAGCGCTCCGAAAGCTTGTGATTTCAAATAAAGCTGTTGGACTATAACGTGGTGTTGTGTGACTTCTTACATGAATATACATATATCGTAGTCCTATGATACAATTAGGACCCCGATAGGATTGCGTGCGAACTGATCCGTGTGCTGAAAGTAAAGGGGACCCGATCTGAATAAAGGTGCATCACCCACACGTGCTCTTTCAGTTTATTGTGGGCTATGATTCTGTGATCACTGTTTAAGTTGGGTTGTGCTTTCGATACACTTTGTTAACAAAAATGAGAATCTGATAATAGGTGCTGCGCTAGCTGCACTCTATTGGAGTGAAGAAGAGGCGGAGGAAGAGGAGAATCAGCAGCAAGGGCATACTATAGAAGGAGTTGCAGGTGGGCCGCAGAGAAGGCAACAACAGAGGGGGCATGCGCGCAGCAGGCCTTACCCACCTCACAGGGTGTACAGACAGAGGCTCAGCTTCCTTGACCTGTCCGAGGAGCAGTGCTTCAGGAGGCTCCGACTGTCAAGGCAGCTGGTCACGGGGCTCTGCAGCCTCATCGAGGAAGTCTCAGTCAGCCACCCACAAATGCATCAGGCAGGTGACCGATGCGCTATTTGCCAGGGCGAGTCGATATATGTCCTTCCCAACTGATGTCTGCCTGGGCTTTCAGAAAGCCTTTGATAAGGTTCCTCATACTAGGTTACTTCACAAGATAGAAATTTGCGCTTTCAGTAGGAATTTGAGACACTGGATTAGGAACTGGCTCCAATCCCAGGGCCAAAATATTGTAGCTAATGGATGTGTCTCAGCCTGGAGGCACGTTACGAGTGGTGTTCCCCGTGGATCGGTCCTAGGCCCGCTGCTCTTCACTGCCTTTATGAATGACCTGGACAGTGATGTTGGCAATATGGCCAGTAAGTTTGCAGATGACACCAAAATCTGTGCAATGGTTAAGACAGTAGAAGAATGCAATCTAAGGCAAAGACATTTAGATGCGCTCGGGGAATGGGCCACACAATGGCAAATGGCACTGAAAGAGGTCGAGAGAGAAAAGGATGTCGGTGTTCGTGTGCACAGATCACTAAATGTTCATGACCAATGTAGAGAAGCTGTAACTAAAGCGAACAGGGTATCGGGTTGTATTAATAGAACCATTCAGTACAAATCAAAGGACACCATTCAGTCATTATACAGGTCGTTGGTTAGACTGCATCTGGAGTACTGCGGCCAGTTTTGGTCCCCTCACATGGTGGGTGATAAAGTGGCCTTGGAAAAGGTTCAGAGGAGAGATACAAGAATGATTCCTAGCTTAAAGAACCGTAGTTACTCAGATAGGCTTAAGCAGCTGGGTCTATTTACATTAGAGCAGTGTAGACTTCGAGGCGACCAGATAAAGGTTTATAAAATAATGAAAGGTGCTCGATAGCGCGTCTATTGACAGATTATTCCAGTTTAACAGATTATGCAGCACCAGGTGACATGTGTTTAAACTATGCAAGAGTAGGAATAGACTGGATGTTGGGCAGTTCTTCTTTCCCTCATAATCCTCTGGAATACGCTGCGGCTGGTGTGGTGGGTGCTGACTCTGCACACCTTCAAGAGGGAGCTGGACCGGTGCTTGACCGGGGCAGAGATCGCATCATGTAGAAGGTCAGTGGCTTCATAGATAACAGTTGTTGCATGTGATCTCCTGGACAGGTTCTGATCGCATTGGAAAGGCATTTTCCAGGGCATTTCTTCCCTTATCGGCCTTGGGTTTATCTCCGTTATTTTATCTCCCCAGGAAATTACATGGCTAAATTCCTAAGACTACAAACAACCAGATTGCATGGAATAGGAATATTCCTTCCAGGAATTGTCCACGCAAATATGGATCCTCTTTTCCCTTTAAATCATTCTTATTTGAACTATTTATTCCCCCAAACTTAGCAATCTTAAAGCTACCAATGGATAAAAGGAACACACCAGGGATCCTCGCGAGCTTCCACACTGAACCAGCTGGTGGAGCCCTTGGCACATAGCTCACTCGGAATGTTATTGCTCTGGAAAGTCGATGCTTTCAACCTGCTGTCACACTCTGCTGCTATCCTGCGAAGCTGAAAGAGCGCAAAGCGAGTTTAGTCCTCAGACCCTTGTGGCGAGGAACCTCTGCTATAAACAACAACTTGCATTTATATAGCGCCTTCAACGGAGTCAAACGTCCCCCTGGGCTTCACAGGAGGATAGTCAGACCAAATTTGACATCGAGCCACATAAGGAGACTTTAGGATAGGTGACCAGGAACTTGGTCAAAGAGATAAGTGTTAAGGAAGGCAGCCAATGGTGGGGTGAAGGACGTGGGGAATGCACAAGGGGCCAGAGATGGAGGAACGCAAAGTTCTCAGAGGGTTGTAGGGCTGGAGGATGTTACAGAGATAGGGAGGGGCGAGGCCATGGAGGGATTCCAACTGGAGAATGAGCACTTTAAAAGTCGAGGTATTTCTGGACAGGAAGCCAATATGGATTAGCGAGCACAGGGGTGGTGGGTCAAGGGGACATGGGGTGAGATAGGATATGGGCAGCAGAGTTTTGGATGAGCTCAAGTTTGTGGCGGGTGGAAAATGGGAGGCCCAGCAGGAGAGCATTGGAATAGTCAAGTCAGGAGGTAACAAAAGCATGGGTGAGCCGTTTCAACAGCAGATGGGCTGAGGCAATGGCGGAGTCGGGCGACATTGGACGGGCAAGTGGGTGCTCCTTGTGATGGAGAGGATATGGGATGGGAAGCTCACAGTGAAGAAGCAGCTCCACACTCTTTCCCCTCTCTCACACCGTCTCCCCGTGTTGTTCTGCACTGTATTCTCTCAATACATTGGGCTTTCGACCTGTTCGGGGACAACTGGCATTTCTTGTGCCGCGGGTCCGCGAGCTGGAACCCTGCCCAAACAGACAGCCCCAGAAACAAGCCCAAGGGTGTGACCGAGATGCGAGCTCAGGCAATCCCGACATCAGGATTTAACCCTTTATTTACCGCACCGTGCAGCTACCAACAGCGAATAGGCGACTTCGACATCTACAAATCCTGAAGCCCATTTGTCCAAGCACAGAAAGCAAGCGAGCCATTGGCAAACGGTGCAGATACACCAAGAAAAGATGACCCCACACTTAAAGCCGGGGAATGACCCTCACTAATGGACTACCTGCTGTCTAATACTGCGAGCTGCTATCTCCATTTACAATATTGATATGCAGTTGCGGGGCTATCAAAGAGCTCCTCCACATGGCCGCTTCTCGACTCTTGCAGCCTGCCAGCCCCACACACAGCTGATGATCTGCAGGCAGGGGTCTGCTTCCAAGATCCACACCTTGTTGCTGACGCCAAGTTGGCCTGTGGCAGTAAAAGCAACAAGCAGGTGTTGCTGTTCGGCAAAGGGACAGGTTGGAACCCGTGACAGAGGCCGGCGGGTGACTCCTCCTCTATATCGGCTGCTCCATTCCCATCCCTGTTACCTGACACCCTGACCAAGCCCAGATCCACACAGCCCATAAAAGCAGCTAAAGCCGCCCTCACCTCCACCAGCCCTTCAGTTTCGGACTCTCCGGTCTCTCAAACAGCCTCAACACGAGCATGCAGCGCAGCTACAGTTCCAAGACCATCTCCACCTCCAGCGGAGGAAGGTCATTCGGCGCGGGATTAGGAACCGCGAGCGGCTCCTTCTCCAGCTCCAGCGGAGGAAGATTTGGCGGGGGAATGAGATCCTTTAGCAGTGCCGGAGGGAGGCGCGCCATGAGTGTGATGACAGGTCAGAGTCGGAAAATCGCAATGCCTGGCCAGAGCTACCTGGGATCAGCTTTCAGTGGCGGTGGCGGTGGCGGTGGCAGTTACGGTTACGGTTACGGTGGCGGTTTCCGTTCCACTGGCGGTTACGGTTTCAGTGGCGGTCAAGCGATGATCACTCAGCTTGACCTGGAAGCCCCTCTCCCCAAAAATGACACCAGCCAGCAACAGGTCCGGGCGAATGAGAGGCAGCAGCTCGTGGGGCTCAACAACAACTTTGCCAATTTCATTGACAAGGTAATTTTAATAACTCTCCAGTCGGTCGTGTTTGTAACCCAGTGTTTTGTGTCTCTGCTCAATGACTTGGTGTGACTCTGGAAATGGCTCTTCTCACTTTTCTACCAGTTCAGTTCAAATCTAACCGTGCATTCGTTTTACACCGTCAGGTTCGTATCCTGGAAGAGAGAAATAAGCAACTGGAGGTCAAACTGGATCTTCTGAAAGAACAGGGAACTTACAAATCCAACATCGACAGCATGTTCCAGGCTTACATTGACAACCTCAAAAGGCAACTGGAAACTCTCGGGCAGGAGAAGCTGAAGTTCGAGGCTGATCTTCTGCAGATGCAAGGTCTGGTTGAGGACTTTAAGGGCAAGTAAGTGTGGTGCTGCTGAATTTCGTAATCCATTTGTACTTATCCCGTCATGTCTCAACTGAACAAAGTCCCCGGTTCACATTAAGACATAGAAACATAGAAGATAGGAGCAGGAGTAGGCCATTCGGCCCCTCGAGCCTGCTCCGCCATTCAATGTGATCATGGCTGATCATCCAAACTATCCCACCCGATCCCCGTAACCCCACGTATTTAATCCCCCTAACACTAAGGGTCAATTTATCATAGCCAATCAACCTAACCCGCACATCTTTGGACTTTGATAAATCGACCAGGACCCGGCAAAATGTCACCTGGCGAAATAATCCGCAGGGAAGTCACGTATACTGAACTGAAGGAGTGAACATAAATGGCTGTACTCGTCACAGTTACATTAGACTGGGCTCAGTCAGCTGTCCTCCGCTGGATACAGCTGTGGTGCCACAGTTGGCCTCAGTACCACGGGTTGTGCAGGTCTGGAAATTGACGATGGGAAGGAGAGGTTCCTGAGTGTAGAGGTCTGGGGTGTACCCGATGGGACGGGGAGGTTCCTGAGTGTAGAGGTCTGGGGTGTACCCGATGGGACGGGGAGGTTCCTGAGTGTGGAGGTCTGGGAATTGATGATGGGACGGGGAGGTTCCTGAGTGTGGAGATCTGGGGTGTACCCGATGGGACGGGGAGGTTCCTGAGTGTGGAGGTCGGGGGTGTACCCGATGGGACGGGGAGGTTCCTGAGTGTGGAGGTCTGGGGTTAACACGATGGGACGGGGAGGTTCCTGAGTGTGGAGGTCTGGGGTTAACACGATGGGACGGGGAGGTTTATGAGTCGGGACAGCTGCCTGTTGAATCTGAGCTGTGGGACGGGTGGAGTGTCCCAGAGCTTTGAAGGTCAGTGACATAGATGAGTTCATTTGGGTAATGGAGGGGTTGATGGGTTTGGTAAACTGGGGGTTCTGGTCTGGGTGATCCAATCTGTTGAAGCGCCAGCTGGACAGATGGTTCTAAGAACAGAGTTCTTTTACACTTCGGGGACGTTGTGTATCTTGGGGATGGAAGCAAATGAAGAATAGTGCATACGTGGACGGATATTTGATAAAGAAGGAGTGAGTGGAAATCACGGCCCAGCGACGGAGAGCATGCATTCACTGAGCGCAAGAGGTTGAGATCAATAACTTAGGGCTGGACAACCCAGAATTGGTTCACCATGGAAACGGGGCAGAAGGGGTTATTTCCTCGGGATTACCAGTAAAATAATCTGTTTCATTCCAGATACGAAGATGAAATTAACAGGCGCACAGAAATGGAAAACGAGTTTGTCCTGGTCAAGAAGGTGAGCAGTACTTTTGGTCTGTCTGCAGGGCCATAGCAAAGGGATCTCTTGGCAGAGTTTTTCAAAGTAGTGTGTCCCTCTCCTCTTTAGGATGTCGATGACTCCTACATGAACAAGGTAGAACTGGAAGCGAAACTGGAAAGCCTCACCGATGAAATCGACTTCCTCAGATCAATATTCCAAGAGGTAAAAATGTGACACAGTCCAAGAGTTGTCCTCTTGCTGTTTAATTCAATCAAGTCTAACCCAATTCAGCTCCAATGCTTCCAATCTCCTTTCAATTTTTTTCCCGCCGATCTTTAGGAAATCCGTGAGCTGCAGGCACAGATTCAGAACACTTCTGTCTGCGTGCAATTGGATTGCAGACCCGATCTGGACATAGATAGCATCGTTGCTCAGGCCAGAACTCAGTACCAAGCACTCGCAGACAGATGCCGCGAAGAAGCGAATGCATGGAAAGCGACCAAGGTTAGCTCTTTGAGATCCCGATCCCCATGTACCACACGTATTGATAGGTCTGCAGCCGGTGCTGAAGTGTGAAATCTTTTACTAACCAGTTGCCAATGTTTCATTGCAGATACAGGAACTGTCCTCTTCATCTGGACAATATGACAATGACCTCCGTCTGGTGAAATCAGAAATTACTCAGCTGACCAGTGATATCCGTAACCTGACTAACAATATCGATCGTCTTAAACAGGAGGTAGGCAAAGAACTGAAACAAAACAGGATATTGGTACCAATTGAATAACTGTTGTAAATGGCCTGTCTGCCTCTCTGGGTCTCTCTCTCTCTCTTCTCTCTCCCCCATCCAAAAAAATTGGGCAAGAAACGGTTGAAGGGTCAGCTCAACCTGGTCTAGTTCTGCCACTCTTGGTCGCTCAATAATGATTACATTTCGACCTTTCTAAGGAAACATTGTGATGTGAATCCAATCCCAATCAGCCTACAATACTCACCGCACTGCTCTTCCCAATTCATTGACCCGATGACTCGTTTTGAGCGCTGCTCTGACAGGCGAAATGCCGATGAAACTGACCATATTAATATTTGTGCTATTTAGCGTCTCAAACTGGAGGCTGAAATCGGAGAAGCCGAGGAACGCGGTGAGATGTCTCTCAAAGACGCTAAGCTTAGGATTCAAGATCTGGAAGCTGCCATCGTCAAAGCAAGACAAGAGTTGGCCACCCAAGTCCGCCAATACCAGGACCTGATGACTGTCAAGCTGGCTCTGGATCTGGAAATTGCCACCTACAAGAAGCTACTGGAGGGAGAGGAGCATAGGTAGGACATGGGGCAGTTACAAATTCCAGCCACACACTGAGCATAGTCCACGGCCTCCTATACTGGCAGATTACAACCTGTACTTGCATTTTATTGGTATCTTCATTACTGTAGCTTTGAGCCCTGATAATGGAATGAAGTCCAGGCACTCGGAGTGGCAGGGCACTCTACAATCACTTACTTTGGTTTAAAGGCTGGTTTGTATCTAACCAGACACAAACATCACACTCACTCCCAGAATGAACACCTAGATGGTGATTCGTTCCTCTTTTTATATAGAGATAGACCAGTAAAGCTCTCCTGATGGCTCAGTGGGTGAAGGCATTGTGGAACTGAAGCACACTGAGCAGAAGTTCCACCAGGGCAGTGGTTGGGGTGTACGGTTGGGCTCTGTGCCCTGAGCAAGGGAGGGTAAAAGCAGCCGAGGATCCTGTTCCTGATTGCTACACAGTGAGTCCTGCTGTGTATCTACCTTCCCCATGGTCAAATGGCCTGCTGGCACTTGCTGTCTGTGCTCACACATGAAGAATGGGCACCAAGGGCGAGGGGCTGGAGGGTGACTGTGCCCATGGAGCTTCACCCCAGCAGAAGTCAGTGTCCCTGGGAGAGGGAGAAAATTGGTAAACTAGAGGAAAATATGATTGTGAATATACCGCAAATACCTGTTGTAATGTGATGTGTTTCCTTTATCAACAGGATGGAAACTGGGGTAAAAACCCTCAACATCCAGCAAGTACAGGGGCGGGGTAAGAAAACTTATAATTCCTACTTTGAGCTAATAATTCCTAGAGGAAATACTGGAACCGGACACAAAAATGGGAAATTCTGGAAAGACACAGTAGGTCCGTCATCAGCTGAAAAGAGAAAAGACAAGTTGTCATTCCAGGTTTCGACCCTTGGTCACCGTGCCCTTGTTTTGAAGAAGGGTCTACGGTGCTCCCCAAACCTTAACCTCTCTTTGTTCTGATTCCAAGACTGATGGACCTGCTATGTATTTCCAGTATTTCTGTTCTCATTATAGTCAATCATAATTGTTATCAATGTCACTGTGTTTAATGATGAGATCAACCGTTGTTTTATGTTAGGACAAGAAGCAATTACTTCTAATACTGCTGACTACCCAACTTGCCTTGCTGGCCCCCATGCTAGCTGATATTGTTAATGCTTCCCTCTCCTCTGGTAACTGTCCCCATCTCTTTCAAATCACCCATCAGCACCCTCCACCTCAAGAAACCCACACTTGACCCTCTGTCTTTGCAAACTGTCACCCCGTCTCCAACCTTCCTTTCCTCTTCAAAGTCCTTGAACATGTTGTTGCCTCCCAAATCCGTGCCCATATTTCCTGCAACTCCATACTTGAAACTCTTCAATCAGGTTTCTGCCCCTGCCACAGCACTGAAACAGCCCTTATCAAAGTCACAAATGACATCCTACATGACTGTGACCACGGTAAACTATCCCTCCTCATCCTTTTCTACCTGTCTGCAACCTTTGGCACGGTTGACCACACCATCGTCCTCCAATGTCTCTTCTGCTTTGTCCAGCTGGGTGGGACTGCCCTTGCCTGGTTCCATTCCTGTCTGTCCAGTCATAGCCAGAGAATTTCCTGTAATAGCTTCTCTTCCCGCTCCCACACCATTACCTCTGGAGTCCCCCAAGGATCTATTCTTGGCCCACTCCTATTTATCTGCATGCTGCCACTTGGTGATATTATCCAAAAACACAACATCAGATTACACTTGTACGCTGATGACACCCAGCTCTACCTCACCACCTCTTTCAACCCCTCCAATGCCTCTGATTTGTCATGCTGCATGTCTGACATCCAGCATTGGATAAGTAGAAATTTCCTCCATTTCAATATTGGGAAGACCAAAGCCATTGCCTTGGGCTCTGCCACAATCTCCGTTCACTAACCACCGACTCTATCCCCCTCCCCGGCCACTGTCTTAGGCTGAACCAAATGTTTGCAAACTTGGCGTCCTATTTGACCCCGAGCTGAGCTTCCGAACCCATAGCCACCCCATCACCAAGACTGCCCACTTCCACCTCCGTAATATCGCCCGTCTCCACCCCTGCATCAGCCCATCGACTGCTGAAACCCTCATCCATGCCTTTGTTACCTCCAGATTCAACTCTTCCAACGCTCTCCTGGCTGGCCTCCCACCTTCCACCCTCCATAAACTTCAGCTCATCCAAAATTCTGCTGCCCGTACCCTACCTCGCACCGAGTCCTAGTCACCCATCACCCTTTGTGCTCATTGACCTACATTGGCTCCCAATCTGGCAATGCCTCGAATTGAAAATTCTCATTCTTGTGCTCAAATCCCTCCATGGCCTTCCCCATCCCTTTCTCTGTAAGCTCCTCCAGCTCTACAACCCTCTGAGATCTCTGCGCTCCTCCAATTCTGGCCTCTTGCGCTTCCCCGATTTCCATCGTCCCACCATTGGCGGCCGCGCTTTCAGCTGCCAAAGCCCTAAGTTCGGAAATTCCCTCTCTAAACCTCTCCGCCTCTCTACCTCTCGTTCCTCCTTTAAGACCTACATGTTTGAGCAAGCTTTTGGTCACTGCCCTTGCCCTAATATATCAGGTAACATTCTCGCCACACAAGTGCCAGGCAATGACTATCTCCAACAAGCGAGAGTCTAACCAGCGCCCCTTGACATTCAACGGCATTACCATCGCCGAATCCCCCACCATCAACATCCTGGGGGTCACCATTGACCAGAAACTTAACTGGACCAGCCACATAAATACAGTGGCAACAAGAGCAGGTCAGAGGCTAGCTATTCTGCAGCGAGTGTCTCACCTCCTGACTCCCCAAAGCCTTTCCACCATCTACAAGGCACAAGTAAGGAGTGTGATGGAATACTCTCCACTTGCCTGGATGAGTGCAACTCCAACAACACTCAAGAAGCTCGACACCATCCAAGACAAAGCAGCCCGCTTGATTGGCACCCCATCCACCACCTTAAACATTCACTCCCTCCACCACCGGCGCACTGTGGCTGCAGTGTGTACCATCTACAAGATGCACTGCAGCAGCTCGCCAAGGCTTCTTCGGCAGCACCTCCCAAACCCGTGACCTCTACCACCTAGAAGGACAAGGGCAGCAGGCGAATGGGAACACCGCCACCTCCAAGTTCACCTCCAAGTCACACACCAGCCTGACTTGGAAGTATATCGCCGATCCTTCATCGTTGCTGGGTCAAAATCCTGGAACTCCCTCCCCAACAGCACTGTGGGAGTACCTTCACCACACGGACTGCAGCGGTTCAAGAAGGCGGCTCACCACTATCTTCTCAAGGGCAATTAGGGATGGGCAATAAATGCTGGCCTTGCCAGCGACGCCCAGATCCATGAACGAATAAAAAAAAATCCGTATGTGGTTCGGTGTCAAATTTTTTCTTGATAAAGCTCCTGCGATGCTTTACTAAGTTAAAGGTGCTATAGAAATGCAAATGGTTTCTGTTGTTGTACTTGTCCTTTTAACTGTAGGACCCAGATGGTAAGAGTGTTTTTCCCCCTATACAGGTAATTTTCAGGCGTTTGGTGATATGAGTCAGCGATTGTATGGACAAATCCAAGGCAGAGATGGCATGGAAACCTCTATGATCAGTTCAGGAGGCTCTATTACAAGTGGCAGCAGTACTGCTATCGGAGGTGGCAGCAAAACCGTGATTGTGAAATCAGTGGAGCGTGGATATACAACTACAGCTTGAATCAACGAGGGATAAACTAATGCCAGCAGCGTCTCTTACCAGCCCACTGATGAGCTCATTGTCAGAGGCTGTATTTCCTCTACGTACTGTTCTTAGTGCAGTGGTTAACATATTTGGATTAACTTCATGTCTGCTATTTGCAACAGCTTCACTAACCAGTTCATTTTACATAGTTAAACGACATGAAATTAATATCGCCATCTTAACCAGTGCACAGAGGAAATTAAACCTAGTAAAGGCCTATTGTTGGGGTTTGTGGGAAAGCCGGTTAAGAAACTCACACTTTATTTGTTGGTTCCTTTAAAATGGGAAATAAACCAAAGTTTTCGGTGCTGAACTGTTTCATGATTCTCTATCATTTTGTACTGGGGATTTACCTTTCATGACATTCCTGTTATACTGATTAAACTTCTAATCTACAAATCTGGACTGCTTTTTGCTTAAGCACAATATTAAGTTACTGAAACAAACAAGCTTCATACGTTCATGTGAAATTTAAGAACTTTGAAATATTTTTACATTAAGGTTGGAGCAATGTTATGAAATATAGAAAGATTACTTTGTGCATTCCATATAAAAACACAACAGACCATCACTGAAGTCAGTCAGTGCAAAGATATAGATACAGCAAAGTTTAGCAGCAATTTAACTCCGCCTCCTTCTCCTCCGCCAATGATATTACTTTTTCCATCCTCTGAGATTACCAGCACTGCACACATGATTATTTTGAATCTCCAGAACATGCTCCTTTCCCAATGGTCACAATGCAGCTGGTGCACCAACAAGGCAGCCAACCTCATATCTATGGGATAGTGAGAGATGCATTGGGTTAAAACACTGACCCTGGGGTCTGTGTTCACATCCAGTCCAGACTGATCGAGGAAAGTATCCTTCATCTATTGGCTGTAAGCGTCCTACATGAAATGAGTTTGTGCAGTCTCTAAGCTGTTCCAAGAAAGTTTAGGCCTACAGTACAAACGGTCCCTAATTTACAGTAAGCAGCGACACTCAGAGAGGCCACGGGATAGCTTGTCAGGGGAATGGAGAAATAGCATACTGATGCAGTAATGCCATCGGGACTGAGGCATATTCTTGGGGCAGAGAAGAGTAGCTCTACTCCGCGTTTCCAAAACTGACCTGGGCGTGTCTGATGTTGACTGGGTAACCAAAATGGAAAGTGTCCCATTCCCCAGCACTACATCTGTTTAGATTAAGTTACAGTAAAACTTGGGAAACCATAAGGATGGCTCCTGTGAAAATGGAAATGTCCCGCTGGTGTAATAAAGAACAATATCACAATTATTTACAATGTTGAAGTTGTAATTCAGGCACATTTGGGGAGCAAATCAGAAGGTTTTTTAATTGCCACATAGTACACGACCTGGGAGCACTTGATGATGACACTGGGTGTTAACAGTGAAAAATATTCTATTGCCCAGTGGTGACACCCCTTATAATGATGATCACAAGATTCATCCCCAGGAATTGTTATTAAAAACCCATAGTGGTACACCTGGTGTACAGGCTTAACTGCTTGTTCAGATTTATTTACCAATAGAATAATATATGAAAGCTAAAAGATGTAGAGTGCAAGACACTAATAACATCACCAGCAACAACCTGCATTTATATGACACCTTTAACATAGAACATTTTCCAAGGTGTGCTACAGAGAGGACAGAGAAAAGAAATAAAATGGATAAAGGTATAGGTAGAGAGCCGTGGTCGGAGAGTTTGAGGAAATGACCAAAGGCTTGTTTGAAAAGATCGGTTATGAGAGAGAGAAGTGATGAGTCAAAGGGAACTGGAAGGAGAAGGACAGTTCCAAAGACTAGGTCTAAGATGGCTGAAGACTAAGGTGAAGGGAGCACAGGATATACAAAAGGCCAGAGTTGGAGGAAGAAAGGGAGCAGCAGGGGATATAAGGCTGGAGAAGGTAGCAGAGACAAGGAGCAGTGAGTCTGTAGAGGGATTTAAAGACTTGGGGAAAAAAATTGAAATTCATCCATTGGGAGACAGGGAGTCAATGTACATCAGTGAGAATAGGGCTGATGGGTGAATGGGACTTAGATTAGGGAAAGTTGGAATTTATGATAGATGGGTAGCTATTAAGAAGGACACTGGAGTTATCGGTCTCGATTTTAAACCGCCTAACCCCGGCGGGCAGGAAAGGGTCGGGCGAGGGGTTAAAATCCCAGAAATGGTGATCCTGTCCCCCACCCATCATGTTTCCGGCCTCTGCGATATTAACAGCTGTGAATCGGAACATAGGAACAGGAGGAGGCCATTCAGCCCCTCGAGCCTTAGCCTCCATTCAGTTAGATCATGGCTGATCTGTATCTTAACTCCATTGACCCGCCTTGGTTCCGGAACCCTTTATACCCTTGCCTAACAAAAATCTAGCAAACTCAGTTTTGAAATTTTCAATTGACCCCCCCAGCGTCAACAGCTATTTGGGGGAAGAGAGTTCCAGGTTTCCACTACCCTTTGTGTGGCAAAGTGCTTCTTGACATCACCCCGGAACAGCCGAGCTCTCATTTTAAGGTTCTGCCCCCTTGTGCTGGATTCCCCCACCAGAGGAAATAATTTCTCTCCATCTATCCTATTAACTACTTTAATCATCTTAAACACCTCAATTAGATCATCCCTTAATCTTCTATCCTCAAGGAAACACAAGCCTAGTTTATGCAACCTGTCCTCATAACTTAACCCTTTAATTCCAGTATCATTCTGGAGAATCTGCACCTCCTCCAAGGCCAATATATCCTTCCTGAGGTACGGTGCCCAGAACTGAATGCAATACTCTAAATACTTTATATAACTGTAACATAACTTGCACCCCTTTGCATTCCAGCCCTCTTCAGATAAAGGCCAACAGTCTTTTCAATTATTTTTGTACCGGTCCACCAGCTTTTAGTGATCGACGAGAGGCGGGGTGGCTCATGAATATACATGGTGTGGAGATGCCGGAGTTGGACTGGGGTGGACAAATGTAAGAAGTCACACAACACCAGGTTATAGTCCAACAGCTTTATTTGAAATCACAAGCTTTCGGAGCGCTGCTCCTTCGTCAGGTCCACTTCACCTGACGAAGGAGCAGCGCTCCGAAAGCTTGTGATTTCAAATAAAGCTGTTGGACTATAACGTGGTGTTGTGTGACTTCTTACATGAATATACATATATCGTAGTCCTATGATACAATTAGGACCCCGATAGGATTGCGTGCGAACTGATCCGTGTGCTGAAAGTAAAGGGGACCCGATCTGAATAAAGGTGCATCACCCACACGTGCTCTTTCAGTTTATTGTGGGCTATGATTCTGTGATCACTGTTTAAGTTGGGTTGTGCTTTCGATACACTTTGTTAACAAAAATGAGAATCTGATAATAGGTGCTGCGCTAGCTGCACTCTATTGGAGTGAAGAAGAGGCGGAGGAAGAGGAGAATCAGCAGCAAGGGCATACTATAGAAGGAGTTGCAGGTGGGCCGCAGAGAAGGCAACAACAGAGGGGGCATGCGCGCAGCAGGCCTTACCCACCTCACAGGGTGTACAGACAGAGGCTCAGCTTCCTTGACCTGTCCGAGGAGCAGTGCTTCAGGAGGCTCCGACTGTCAAGGCAGCTGGTCACGGGGCTCTGCAGCCTCATCGAGGAAGTCTCAGTCAGCCACCCACAAATGCATCAGGCAGGTGACCGATGCGCTATTTGCCAGGGCGAGTCGATATATGTCCTTCCCAACTGATGTCTGCCTGGGCTTTCAGAAAGCCTTTGATAAGGTTCCTCATACTAGGTTACTTCACAAGATAGAAATTTGCGCTTTCAGTAGGAATTTGAGACACTGGATTAGGAACTGGCTCCAATCCCAGGGCCAAAATATTGTAGCTAATGGATGTGTCTCAGCCTGGAGGCACGTTACGAGTGGTGTTCCCCGTGGATCGGTCCTAGGCCCGCTGCTCTTCACTGCCTTTATGAATGACCTGGACAGTGATGTTGGCAATATGGCCAGTAAGTTTGCAGATGACACCAAAATCTGTGCAATGGTTAAGACAGTAGAAGAATGCAATCTAAGGCAAAGACATTTAGATGCGCTCGGGGAATGGGCCACACAATGGCAAATGGCACTGAAAGAGGTCGAGAGAGAAAAGGATGTCGGTGTTCGTGTGCACAGATCACTAAATGTTCATGACCAATGTAGAGAAGCTGTAACTAAAGCGAACAGGGTATCGGGTTGTATTAATAGAACCATTCAGTACAAATCAAAGGACACCATTCAGTCATTATACAGGTCGTTGGTTAGACTGCATCTGGAGTACTGCGGCCAGTTTTGGTCCCCTCACATGGTGGGTGATAAAGTGGCCTTGGAAAAGGTTCAGAGGAGAGATACAAGAATGATTCCTAGCTTAAAGAACCGTAGTTACTCAGATAGGCTTAAGCAGCTGGGTCTATTTACATTAGAGCAGTGTAGACTTCGAGGCGACCAGATAAAGGTTTATAAAATAATGAAAGGTGCTCGATAGCGCGTCTATTGACAGATTATTCCAGTTTAACAGATTATGCAGCACCAGGTGACATGTGTTTAAACTATGCAAGAGTAGGAATAGACTGGATGTTGGGCAGTTCTTCTTTCCCTCATAATCCTCTGGAATACGCTGCGGCTGGTGTGGTGGGTGCTGACTCTGCACACCTTCAAGAGGGAGCTGGACCGGTGCTTGACCGGGGCAGAGATCGCATCATGTAGAAGGTCAGTGGCTTCATAGATAACAGTTGTTGCATGTGATCTCCTGGACAGGTTCTGATCGCATTGGAAAGGCATTTTCCAGGGCATTTCTTCCCTTATCGGCCTTGGGTTTATCTCCGTTATTTTATCTCCCCAGGAAATTACATGGCTAAATTCCTAAGACTACAAACAACCAGATTGCATGGAATAGGAATATTCCTTCCAGGAATTGTCCACGCAAATATGGATCCTCTTTTCCCTTTAAATCATTCTTATTTGAACTATTTATTCCCCCAAACTTAGCAATCTTAAAGCTACCAATGGATAAAAGGAACACACCAGGGATCCTCGCGAGCTTCCACACTGAACCAGCTGGTGGAGCCCTTGGCACATAGCTCACTCGGAATGTTATTGCTCTGGAAAGTCGATGCTTTCAACCTGCTGTCACACTCTGCTGCTATCCTGCGAAGCTGAAAGAGCGCAAAGCGAGTTTAGTCCTCAGACCCTTGTGGCGAGGAACCTCTGCTATAAACAACAACTTGCATTTATATAGCGCCTTCAACGGAGTCAAACGTCCCCCTGGGCTTCACAGGAGGATAGTCAGACCAAATTTGACATCGAGCCACATAAGGAGACTTTAGGATAGGTGACCAGGAACTTGGTCAAAGAGATAAGTGTTAAGGAAGGCAGCCAATGGTGGGGTGAAGGACGTGGGGAATGCACAAGGGGCCAGAGATGGAGGAACGCAAAGTTCTCAGAGGGTTGTAGGGCTGGAGGATGTTACAGAGATAGGGAGGGGCGAGGCCATGGAGGGATTCCAACTGGAGAATGAGCACTTTAAAAGTCGAGGTATTTCTGGACAGGAAGCCAATATGGATTAGCGAGCACAGGGGTGGTGGGTCAAGGGGACATGGGGTGAGATAGGATATGGGCAGCAGAGTTTTGGATGAGCTCAAGTTTGTGGCGGGTGGAAAATGGGAGGCCCAGCAGGAGAGCATTGGAATAGTCAAGTCAGGAGGTAACAAAAGCATGGGTGAGCCGTTTCAACAGCAGATGGGCTGAGGCAATGGCGGAGTCGGGCGACATTGGACGGGCAAGTGGGTGCTCCTTGTGATGGAGAGGATATGGGATGGGAAGCTCACAGTGAAGAAGCAGCTCCACACTCTTTCCCCTCTCTCACACCGTCTCCCCGTGTTGTTCTGCACTGTATTCTCTCAATACATTGGGCTTTCGACCTGTTCGGGGACAACTGGCATTTCTTGTGCCGCGGGTCCGCGAGCTGGAACCCTGCCCAAACAGACAGCCCCAGAAACAAGCCCAAGGGTGTGACCGAGATGCGAGCTCAGGCAATCCCGACATCAGGATTTAACCCTTTATTTACCGCACCGTGCAGCTACCAACAGCGAATAGGCGACTTCGACATCTACAAATCCTGAAGCCCATTTGTCCAAGCACAGAAAGCAAGCGAGCCATTGGCAAACGGTGCAGATACACCAAGAAAAGATGACCCCACACTTAAAGCCGGGGAATGACCCTCACTAATGGACTACCTGCTGTCTAATACTGCGAGCTGCTATCTCCATTTACAATATTGATATGCAGTTGCGGGGCTATCAAAGAGCTCCTCCACATGGCCGCTTCTCGACTCTTGCAGCCTGCCAGCCCCACACACAGCTGATGATCTGCAGGCAGGGGTCTGCTTCCAAGATCCACACCTTGTTGCTGACGCCAAGTTGGCCTGTGGCAGTAAAAGCAACAAGCAGGTGTTGCTGTTCGGCAAAGGGACAGGTTGGAACCCGTGACAGAGGCCGGCGGGTGACTCCTCCTCTATATCGGCTGCTCCATTCCCATCCCTGTTACCTGACACCCTGACCAAGCCCAGATCCACACAGCCCATAAAAGCAGCTAAAGCCGCCCTCACCTCCACCAGCCCTTCAGTTTCGGACTCTCCGGTCTCTCAAACAGCCTCAACACGAGCATGCAGCGCAGCTACAGTTCCAAGACCATCTCCACCTCCAGCGGAGGAAGGTCATTCGGCGCGGGATTAGGAACCGCGAGCGGCTCCTTCTCCAGCTCCAGCGGAGGAAGATTTGGCGGGGGAATGAGATCCTTTAGCAGTGCCGGAGGGAGGCGCGCCATGAGTGTGATGACAGGTCAGAGTCGGAAAATCGCAATGCCTGGCCAGAGCTACCTGGGATCAGCTTTCAGTGGCGGTGGCGGTGGCGGTGGCAGTTACGGTTACGGTTACGGTGGCGGTTTCCGTTCCACTGGCGGTTACGGTTTCAGTGGCGGTCAAGCGATGATCACTCAGCTTGACCTGGAAGCCCCTCTCCCCAAAAATGACACCAGCCAGCAACAGGTCCGGGCGAATGAGAGGCAGCAGCTCGTGGGGCTCAACAACAACTTTGCCAATTTCATTGACAAGGTAATTTTAATAACTCTCCAGTCGGTCGTGTTTGTAACCCAGTGTTTTGTGTCTCTGCTCAATGACTTGGTGTGACTCTGGAAATGGCTCTTCTCACTTTTCTACCAGTTCAGTTCAAATCTAACCGTGCATTCGTTTTACACCGTCAGGTTCGTATCCTGGAAGAGAGAAATAAGCAACTGGAGGTCAAACTGGATCTTCTGAAAGAACAGGGAACTTACAAATCCAACATCGACAGCATGTTCCAGGCTTACATTGACAACCTCAAAAGGCAACTGGAAACTCTCGGGCAGGAGAAGCTGAAGTTCGAGGCTGATCTTCTGCAGATGCAAGGTCTGGTTGAGGACTTTAAGGGCAAGTAAGTGTGGTGCTGCTGAATTTCGTAATCCATTTGTACTTATCCCGTCATGTCTCAACTGAACAAAGTCCCCGGTTCACATTAAGACATAGAAACATAGAAGATAGGAGCAGGAGTAGGCCATTCGGCCCCTCGAGCCTGCTCCGCCATTCAATGTGATCATGGCTGATCATCCAAACTATCCCACCCGATCCCCGTAACCCCACGTATTTAATCCCCCTAACACTAAGGGTCAATTTATCATAGCCAATCAACCTAACCCGCACATCTTTGGACTTTGATAAATCGACCAGGACCCGGCAAAATGTCACCTGGCGAAATAATCCGCAGGGAAGTCACGTATACTGAACTGAAGGAGTGAACATAAATGGCTGTACTCGTCACAGTTACATTAGACTGGGCTCAGTCAGCTGTCCTCCGCTGGATACAGCTGTGGTGCCACAGTTGGCCTCAGTACCACGGGTTGTGCAGGTCTGGAAATTGACGATGGGAAGGAGAGGTTCCTGAGTGTAGAGGTCTGGGGTGTACCCGATGGGACGGGGAGGTTCCTGAGTGTAGAGGTCTGGGGTGTACCCGATGGGACGGGGAGGTTCCTGAGTGTGGAGGTCTGGGAATTGATGATGGGACGGGGAGGTTCCTGAGTGTGGAGATCTGGGGTGTACCCGATGGGACGGGGAGGTTCCTGAGTGTGGAGGTCGGGGGTGTACCCGATGGGACGGGGAGGTTCCTGAGTGTGGAGGTCTGGGGTTAACACGATGGGACGGGGAGGTTCCTGAGTGTGGAGGTCTGGGGTTAACACGATGGGACGGGGAGGTTTATGAGTCGGGACAGCTGCCTGTTGAATCTGAGCTGTGGGACGGGTGGAGTGTCCCAGAGCTTTGAAGGTCAGTGACATAGATGAGTTCATTTGGGTAATGGAGGGGTTGATGGGTTTGGTAAACTGGGGGTTCTGGTCTGGGTGATCCAATCTGTTGAAGCGCCAGCTGGACAGATGGTTCTAAGAACAGAGTTCTTTTACACTTCGGGGACGTTGTGTATCTTGGGGATGGAAGCAAATGAAGAATAGTGCATACGTGGACGGATATTTGATAAAGAAGGAGTGAGTGGAAATCACGGCCCAGCGACGGAGAGCATGCATTCACTGAGCGCAAGAGGTTGAGATCAATAACTTAGGGCTGGACAACCCAGAATTGGTTCACCATGGAAACGGGGCAGAAGGGGTTATTTCCTCGGGATTACCAGTAAAATAATCTGTTTCATTCCAGATACGAAGATGAAATTAACAGGCGCACAGAAATGGAAAACGAGTTTGTCCTGGTCAAGAAGGTGAGCAGTACTTTTGGTCTGTCTGCAGGGCCATAGCAAAGGGATCTCTTGGCAGAGTTTTTCAAAGTAGTGTGTCCCTCTCCTCTTTAGGATGTCGATGACTCCTACATGAACAAGGTAGAACTGGAAGCGAAACTGGAAAGCCTCACCGATGAAATCGACTTCCTCAGATCAATATTCCAAGAGGTAAAAATGTGACACAGTCCAAGAGTTGTCCTCTTGCTGTTTAATTCAATCAAGTCTAACCCAATTCAGCTCCAATGCTTCCAATCTCCTTTCAATTTTTTTCCCGCCGATCTTTAGGAAATCCGTGAGCTGCAGGCACAGATTCAGAACACTTCTGTCTGCGTGCAATTGGATTGCAGACCCGATCTGGACATAGATAGCATCGTTGCTCAGGCCAGAACTCAGTACCAAGCACTCGCAGACAGATGCCGCGAAGAAGCGAATGCATGGAAAGCGACCAAGGTTAGCTCTTTGAGATCCCGATCCCCATGTACCACACGTATTGATAGGTCTGCAGCCGGTGCTGAAGTGTGAAATCTTTTACTAACCAGTTGCCAATGTTTCATTGCAGATACAGGAACTGTCCTCTTCATCTGGACAATATGACAATGACCTCCGTCTGGTGAAATCAGAAATTACTCAGCTGACCAGTGATATCCGTAACCTGACTAACAATATCGATCGTCTTAAACAGGAGGTAGGCAAAGAACTGAAACAAAACAGGATATTGGTACCAATTGAATAACTGTTGTAAATGGCCTGTCTGCCTCTCTGGGTCTCTCTCTCTCTCTTCTCTCTCCCCCATCCAAAAAAATTGGGCAAGAAACGGTTGAAGGGTCAGCTCAACCTGGTCTAGTTCTGCCACTCTTGGTCGCTCAATAATGATTACATTTCGACCTTTCTAAGGAAACATTGTGATGTGAATCCAATCCCAATCAGCCTACAATACTCACCGCACTGCTCTTCCCAATTCATTGACCCGATGACTCGTTTTGAGCGCTGCTCTGACAGGCGAAATGCCGATGAAACTGACCATATTAATATTTGTGCTATTTAGCGTCTCAAACTGGAGGCTGAAATCGGAGAAGCCGAGGAACGCGGTGAGATGTCTCTCAAAGACGCTAAGCTTAGGATTCAAGATCTGGAAGCTGCCATCGTCAAAGCAAGACAAGAGTTGGCCACCCAAGTCCGCCAATACCAGGACCTGATGACTGTCAAGCTGGCTCTGGATCTGGAAATTGCCACCTACAAGAAGCTACTGGAGGGAGAGGAGCATAGGTAGGACATGGGGCAGTTACAAATTCCAGCCACACACTGAGCATAGTCCACGGCCTCCTATACTGGCAGATTACAACCTGTACTTGCATTTTATTGGTATCTTCATTACTGTAGCTTTGAGCCCTGATAATGGAATGAAGTCCAGGCACTCGGAGTGGCAGGGCACTCTACAATCACTTACTTTGGTTTAAAGGCTGGTTTGTATCTAACCAGACACAAACATCACACTCACTCCCAGAATGAACACCTAGATGGTGATTCGTTCCTCTTTTTATATAGAGATAGACCAGTAAAGCTCTCCTGATGGCTCAGTGGGTGAAGGCATTGTGGAACTGAAGCACACTGAGCAGAAGTTCCACCAGGGCAGTGGTTGGGGTGTACGGTTGGGCTCTGTGCCCTGAGCAAGGGAGGGTAAAAGCAGCCGAGGATCCTGTTCCTGATTGCTACACAGTGAGTCCTGCTGTGTATCTACCTTCCCCATGGTCAAATGGCCTGTTGGCATTTGCTCTCTGTGCTCACACATGAAGAATGGGCACCAAGGGCGAGGGGCTGGAGGGTGACTGTGCCCATGGAGCTTCACCCCAGCAGAAGTCAGTGTCCCTGGGAGAGGGAGAAAATTGGTAAACTAGAGGAAAATATGATTGTGAATATACCGCAAATACCTGTTGTAATGTGATGTGTTTCCTTTATCAACAGGATGGAAACTGGGGTAAAAACCCTCAACATCCAGCAAGTACAGGGGCAGGGTAAGAAAACTTATAATTCCTACTTTGAGCTAATAATTCCTGGAGGAAATGCTAGAACCGGACACAAAAATGGGAAATTCTGGATTCCAGTGGCTGATGGAACTGCTATGTATTTCCAGCATTTCTGTTCTCATTGTCATCAATCATAATTGTTATCAATGTCACTGTGTTTAATGATGAGATCAACAGTTGTTTTATGTTAGGACACGAAACAATTACTTCTAATACTTGTCCTTTTGATAAGCCCTGTGTAGATGAAGTGAGATTTTCAAAAGTACGATGTAAAGAAAATCATTTTTCATAAAAGAATTATTTTCGGTCCCAGATTTGAAGAGGATTTTTTTCTTTTGCAGGTCAATTTCAACAGTTTAGTTCCAAGAGTGGTGCAATTTCTGGATATCTACCTGGGTCTGGTTATAATATGGAAACCTCTAAGATCGGTTCAGGAACCTTGTCCAGCAGCTCCACAACCTCGAAAACCCTGCTTGTGAGGGAAACTGAGCAGATAAATGGAGTTACAGTATCTTCATTAGAAAGACGGTTGAACTAATGTGAACAGAATGCTGACAATTATTTGGCTCATACCTCTACACTGATCTATTGCCATCTATGTTCATCTGTCATCTTAGTCTGAGAGTTCAATTCTGATAATTCTAGCTTTGCATATTTGGGGAAACTTCTTAAAATACTGACACTGGTGAATCATCTAATCCACTGTCCTTTTAGTCTTGAGGGCTTTGTTGAGGAAAGACTTGTCCCAGTCTATTCATATTCATAAAAATTACTGATCAGTCTGCCCGATACATACAGCACAGCCTGCACATCAATTAAATCACATTGTAGCTGTGCCGTGTGACACCAGTAGCAATGCACCAGATTCATTGGTGGTGAGTTTATCAGTCGCCTGATAGGATAGGTTTCACATCACCGGAAATCTGGTACGCAGACACATTTTGGGATTAACGAGTGTAAATGACTAACTCCTTGATGTATTGTGACTTTGGTCTGGAAAGGTCGACATCTGGCCCCTCAAAGGTCTATAGTTTGGGGTTATGGGAAATCTATTAATGATACTCACACTTTAATTGTTGGTTCCTTGAAAATAAGAAATTAAACCAAAGTTTTCTGTATGGAACTGTTTCATGATACTGTATGCCCTTGTACCAGAGAATTGTCTTTCATCACATTCTATGAAATATTGAATAAACATCTTTTCAGCAATTCCAAATTGTTATTTTCTTTGTTCTGCATATCTATCTCTGTCTGTTTGCTTCTCCAGCTTTGTTTTTTTTAATCATGCTTTGGGAATCACATTTTCGTACTTAGTAATTCTTGTGTCACACTTGTCCCAAATTTCATATTCATAAAAGAACACAGCTGAACAGGCAAGGCATATACCAAGCAAAACCATATCAAAGCTACCAAGAATGTACACAATCAATGAGTCAGATTACCACGCTCAGTAAAGAATATGGTTTTAGATATTTTTGGGCTACCATTTTAGATTGGCAGTCACCTTTGGCGAGTGCCATAAAAATAAGATTTCTAATCTAAGAAAAACATAAAATAAACTTATGTACATACGTTTTTGTTTCAATGTTTTCATGAATGTTCTTCATAGGCCTGTCCCTTTGTTAGAAACCGGAGAATAAAGGTTGTGAGACTTCCCCCAGGTCGCTTGCGTGAACAAGATCAAAGCCATATTGCAGACACCCAGGTGCACCAGTATCACTGCCAGATTACAACTCCGAGAAAACTACCTGTCTTTCTCTCCTCCAGACAAGACAAAGAGAGCGGGACTTAAACAGGAAGTCGTGGCTTAAAGATCCTGGTGCTTCACTGTGTTTAAAGAAATCCCAGCAGAACATCTCTAGCTATCTATTAAATTGTTTTACACATACGCACATTTCCTGCTGAATAACATTTTGTCTTGTAACATCACACTTCATTGATTAGCTCAAAGCAAAACAACGGCAAATCAGAACTGAGAAGGTACAAAGCATAGAAATCAAAAGTAAGGAAAGAGGCTCCAAAATTACTACAAGAAGCAAATAAACCGAGATCGAATTCTCACAAAAAATATGATAATCTGCTCAATTTTTAGATAGCATTAAAAAAAACAATGATTCTTTATGGCTTTCTTTTTCTCAGTGGAAAAGTTCAAGAGGATTTCAGTTTGCTTTTCCAAATGATTTCAACCTAGCTGGTAGATCAATTTGAATTATTGGGTTCCTCCCGATTGGCTGCTACCTACGTCAATCACATTCACCATCATACTTGGCTCCAGCCACAGGCAACAGCAGCTACCGTGCCATCCATAAACCATTCTGTGCCATGGCCTGTTGGAGCCCCAACCTGCTGTGCCAGTGTGCAACTTATTTGAAATTGGTTTTAAATAAATTCTGCATGTGGCACAAAACCAGACAGGTCCAGGAAGATCCAAAGTGGCAAGTTGGTAATGGTTGATGGGTGTTTTTGTGACTGGAAGGCTGTTTCCAGTGGGGTTCCGCAGGGCTCAGTACTAGGTCCCTTGCTTTTTGTGGTATATATCAATGATTTAGACTTGAATGTAGTGGGTATGATTAAGAAGTTTGCAGATGATACTAAAATCGGCTGTGTGGTTGATAATGAAGAAAGCTGTAGACTGCAGGAAGATATCAACGAACTGGTCAGGTGGACAGAACAGTGGCAAATAGAATTCAATCTGGAGAAGTGTGAGGTAATTGCATTTGGGGAGGGCTAACAAGGAAACGGAATACACATTAAATGAAAGGACATTGAGTAGTGTAGAGGAACAAAGGGACCTTGGAGTGCATGTCCACAGATCCCCGAAGGTAGCAGGCCAAGCAGATAAGGTGGTTAAGAAGGCATACGGGATACTTGCCTTTATTAGCCGAGGCATAGAATACAAGAGCAGGGAGGTTATGCTTGAACTGTATAAAACACGAGTTAGGCCACAGCTAGAATACTGCGTGTAGTTCTGGTCACCACATTACAGGAAGAATGTGATTGCACTAGAGGGGGTGCGGAGGAGATTTACGAGGATGTTGCCAGGACTGGAGAATTTTAGCTATGAGGAAAGACTGGATAGGCTGCGGTTGTTTTCTTTGGAACAGTGGAGGCTGAGGGGAGACCTAATTGAGGTGTATAAAATTATGAGGGGCCTAGATAGAGTGAATAGAAAGGACCTATTTCCCTTAGCAGAGGGGTCAACAAGAAGGGGGCACAGATTAAAGTAATTGGTTGGAGGTTTAGAGGAGATTTGAGGGGAAATTTCTTCACCCAGAAGGTGGTGGGAGTCTGGAACTCACTGCCTGAAAGGGTGGTAGAGGCAGAAACCCTCATCACATTTACAAAGTGCTTGGATGTGCACTTGAAGTGTCGTAACCTACAGGACTACGGACCAAGAGCTGGAAAGTGGGATAATGCTGGATAGCTTTGTCGGCCGGCACGGACACGATGGGCCGAAATGCCCTCCTTCTGTGCTGTAAATTTCTATGATCCCAGGTTTGATCCCTTGCCTGTGCTGAGCTCATTGACTTCAGCCAGGGCAGACACAGAGACTGCAGTGTCCCTGAAATATGAAAGGGGTATTTCCGGCTCTGGTCATGATCCAGTGACCCCGCTGCTTACGATGCGGTCTCCTCTACATTGGGGAGCCAAACGCAGATTGGATGACCGCTTTGCGGAACACCTCCGTTCAGTCTGTAAGGGTGACCCCGAGCTTCTGGTCGCTTGTCACTTTAATTCTCCGCTCCACTCCCACTCTGACCTCTCTTTTTGAAGTGTAGTCACTTGAAGTGCAGCAAGCTCCCACAAACAGCAATGTGATAATAACCAGATAATCTATTTTAGTGGTATTGGGTGAGCGATAAATGTTGGCCAGGACACCGGGGAGAACATCCCTGCTTTTCTGCAAATAGTCGCATCGTGATAGGGACCGGAGAGGGTTGTCAAGGCCTCGATTTAATGTCTCATCCAAAAGATGGCACCTCTGACAGTGCAGCACTCCCTCAGTTTATAAGCTTAAGTCTCTGAACCCACAACCTTCTGACTCAGAGGTGAGAGTGCATCCATTGAGCTTAGGCTGACACCTAACCTCCCTTGCATAGGTGTTTGCAATTTGTAACTATGTAAATAAATCTGAATATGGCACCTGCTCATGAATCAGCTTTTCTCTCAGAACCTGAAAGCTGCTTGTGGTGTCAAACCCATTTCTGTCATTATTTAAATGTCAGCACAGGTACAAAGTCAGTTGGTAAACTCAGATCTCTTTGTGATTCCGTGAGTTCTACAAATCTGTCAGTAAATATTTGCTTGACAATAAAGAAGATGGAGATAAATATATTCACTCTGAAATCCTGGAAGAACCAGTTTATTAATGAAAGCAGTCACATGAGACCTATCAAGTTTCATTTATTTCCAGTGACAGTCACTGTTTTTTATTTTACTGGGAGAGCAAAGTAACTCCTGTGTGTCGAACTGCAAAGGGAAATAACTCAAGCTCTGGTCACCAGATCATAAGATAGATATTTTTTGAATGTTTTGAATGCGATTCTTGCATTTATGATGTGCCCACACTAGTCTTTAGAATCTAGACTAATTAGATGGAGAGAAGATGTTTCCACTTGTTGTGGGGGGGGGGGGGGGGGGGAAGTCCAAAACTAGGGGTCATAAATAGAACACAATAGCAAAATACTGCGGATGCTGGAAATCTGAAATAACAAGATAGCCACTAATAAATCCAATAAGAAAATCAGGAGAAACTCTTTACCCAGAGAATGGTTAGAATGTGGAACTCGCTACCATAGGGAGTATTTGAGGCCAATAGCATAGATGCATTTAAGGGGAAACTAGATAAGCACACGAGGGAGAAAGGAATAGAAGGATATGCTGATAGGGTGAGATGAAGTAGGGTGGGAGGAGGCTTGTTGGGCCAAATGGCCTGTTTCTGTGCTGTAAATTCTAAGTAATGTAATTCGATGTAATATCTATCAATTCATCAGAAAATAGCTATTGTTCCCCTATATTATAGCATTTAACTTTTTTAAATTATTCGTTCCTGGGATGTGGGCGTCGCTGGCAAGGCCAGCATTTATTGCCCATCCCTAGTTGCCCTCGAGAAGGTGGTGGTGAGCCGCCTTCTTGAACCGCTGCAGTCTGTGTGGTGAAGGTTCTCCCACAGCGCTGTGAGGGAGGGAGTTCCAGGATTTTGACCCAGCGACGATGAAGGATCGGCGATATATTTCCAAGTCAGGATGGTGTGTGACTTGGAGGGGAACTTGCAGGTGGTGGTGTTCCCATGCGCCTGCTGCCCTTGTCCTTCTAGGTGGAAGAGGTCGCGGGTTTGGGAGGTGCTGTCGAAGAAGCCTTGGCGAGTTTCGGCAGTGCATCTTGTAGATGGTACACACTGCAGCCACGGTACGCCGGCGGTGGAGGGAGTGAATGTTTAAGGTGGTGGATGGGGTGTCAATCAAATGGGCTGCTTTGTCCTGGATGGTGTCGAGCTTCTTGAGTGTTGTTGGAGCTGCACTCATCCAGGCAAGTGGAGAGTGTTCCATCACACTCCTGACTTGTGCCTTGTAGATGGTGGGAAGGCTTTGGGGAGTCAGGAGGTGAGACACTCACAGCAGAACACCTAGGGGTAAAAATAGGGTAGCGCCTACCTTCGCTGGGACGCTAATTTTAGCGCCCCCGCGGCCGAATTTCCCAGGGAGCGCCCCGAGAGGGAGGAGGGGCTGGAAGCACCCCGCGTCCCTCTTGGGGCGCTGCGAGCCAATATCGCGGGACGCCGCGGTACTGCAGGCCTTCTTCCCCTTATTAAAGGGGAGGGGCCTGGCGCAGTGCATCCCGGTGCCCAGCTGGGGCAAAGGGATCGGGAGTGCTGGGCTCACGGAGAGCAGCCGGCACCCCGCGCGGGGACTTCACGGGGGCCGGGGGCAGCAACGGGGGCAGGCGCTGTCCGCCCGCCGCCTCCCCTTTAACTTGCGTTGCCCCGGCCGCAGGTAGGCCCCCTGACCCCGGCGGACATAGCATCCGGCGGTAAGTTGGGGGGCGCCACCATATATTTCAGCCGGGGCGCGAGCGGGGCGCTGCGCACGGCGATGACGTAATCGCTGGACCACGCTAACGATTAGCGCCGCTGCTAACCTCCTACTGAATTTCACGGGAGGCGTTAGCGGCGCCGCGCCCAGGCGCTAGTTGATTTGCGCCCCGTTAGGGTGCTAACGGGAGGTGCAAATCAACCGAATTTAGCCCCCCAAGCCTCTGACCTGCTCTTGTTGCCACAGTATTTACGTGGCTGGTCCAGTTAAGTTTCTGGTCAATGGTGACACCCAGGATGTTGATGGTGGGGGATTCGACGATGATAATACCGTTGAATGTCAAGGGGAGGTGGTTAGACTCTCGCTTGTTGGAGATAGTCATTGCCTGGCACTTCTGTGGTGCGAATGTTACCTGCCACTTATCAGCCCAAGCCTGAACGTCGTCTTGTTGCATGCGGGCATGGACTGCTTCATTATCTGAGGAGTTGTGAATGGCGCTGAACACTGTGCAGTCATCAGCGAACATCCCCATGTCTGACCTTATGTTGGAGGGAAGGTCATTGATGAAGCAGCTGAAGATGGTTGGGTCTAGGACACTGCCCTGAGGAACTCCTGCAGCGATGTCCTGGGGCTGTGATGATTGACCTTCAATCACCACAACCATCTTCCTTTGTGCTAGGTATGACTCCAGCCAGTAGAGCTTTTTCCCCCCGATTCCCATTGACTTCAGTTTTACTAGGGCTCCTTGATGCCACACTCGGTCAAATGCTGCCTTGATGTCAAGGGCAATCACTCTCCCCTCACCTTTGGAATTCAGCTCTTTTGTCCATGTTTGGACCAAGGCTGTAATGAGGTCGGGAGCCGAGTGGTCTTGGCGGAACCCAAACTGGGCATCCGTGAGCAGGGTATTGGTGAGTAAGTGCCGCTTGATAGCACTGTCGATGACACCTTCCATCACTTTGCTGATGTTTGGGAGTAGACTGATGGGGCGGTAATTGGCCGGGTTGGATTTGTCCTGCTTTTTGTGGACAGGACATACCTGGGCAGTTTTCCACATTGTTGGATAGATGTCAGTGTTGTAGCTGTACTGGAACAGCTTGGCTAGAGGCGCAGCTAGTTCTGGAGCACAAGTCTTCAGCACGATAGCCGGGACGTTGTCGAGGCCCATAGCCTTTGCTGTATCCAGTGCGCTCAGCCGTTTCTTGATATCACCTGGAGTGAATCAAATTGGCTGAAGACTGGCTTTTGTGATGGTGGGGACCTCAGGAGGAGGCCGATATGGATCATCCACTCGGCACTTCTGGCTGAAGATGGTTACAAACGCTTCAGCTTTGTCTTTTGCACTCACGTGCTGGGCTCCACCATCATTGAGGATGGAGATATTCATGGAGCCTCCTCCTCCCATTAGTTGTTTAATGGTCCACCACCATTCACGACTGGATGTGGCAGGACTGCAGAGCTTTGATCTGATCCGTTGATTGTGGGATCGCTTAGCCCTGTCTATAGCATGCTGCTTCCGCTTTTTAGCATGCATGTAGTCCTGTGTTGCAGCTTCCCCAGGTTGGCACCTCATTTTTAGGTATGCCTGGTGTTGCTCCTGGCATGCTCTTCTACACTCCTTATTGAACCAAGGTTGGTCCCCTGGCTTGGTGGTAACTGTAGAGTGAGGGATATGCCGAGCCATGAGGTTACAGATTGTAGTGGAATACAATTCTGCTGCTGATGGTCCACAGCGCCTCATGGATGCCCAGTTTTGAGCTGCTAGATCTGTTCTGAATCTATCCCATTTAGCACGGTGATAGTGCCACACAACATGATGGAGGGTGTCCTCAGTGTGAAGACGGGACTTCGTCTCCACAATGATTGCGCGGTGGTCACTGCTACCAATACTGTCATGGACAGATGCATCTGTGACAGGTAGATTGGTGAGGACGAGGTCAAGTAGGTTTTTCCCTCGTGTTGTTTCTTTCACCACCTGTCGCAGGCCCAGACTGGCAGCTATGTCCTTCAGGATTTGGCCAGCTCGGTCAGTAGTGGTGCTACCGAGCCACTCTTGGTGATGGACATTGAAGTCCCCCACCCAGAGTACATTCTGTGCCCTCGCTACTCTCAGTACCTCTTCCACTTGTGGGGAAGAGCATAACTAGAGGCCATCAATATAAGATAGTCACCAAGAAATCCAATAGGGAATTCAGAAGAAACTTCTTTACCCAAGAGTGGTGAGAATGTGGAACTCGCTACCACAGGGAGTGGTTGAGGGGAATAGTATAGATGCATTTAAGGGGAGGCTAGACAAGCATCTGAGGGAGAAGGAAATAGAGGATTATGCTGATAGAGTTAGATGAGGAAAGACGGGAGGAGGCTCGAGTGGAGCATAAACACCGCATGGACTGGTTGGGCTGAATGGCCTGTTTCTGTGCCATATATCCAATGTAATCCTATGTAAAGCAGAACGGTCAAGCAGTGCTGCACAGGTACGGCTAATGGAATCCTCTGTACGAGCTGTCACACCTCGCAGAGTGTTTCATGCAGTCTCGAATGACTCAATGATCTGACGGTGCTTAGTAAACGACATTCGTTTGTACACAGGTCCTGGAAGGCAGCAACTGCGAAACTTGGCAGCTGAGGGTGGCCTCAAGCTGGCTCTCTGGCCAGTTCCTTCCTGCTTCTCTGCTGCCACCTGAAATTACTCCTTCTCACTCGTGCTCCAGTGTTCCCTGCTTGAACTCTAAATGCCCAGAATGGATATTCCCGGACTGATGCTTGCTACAGATGGAGTGAGTTGCCTTTGGTGCTGTGAGGTGAAAAGCACTGCATCTTTGGAGCCTGTAACTTGCATGTTCGTCAGTTATTTCTGTGGAACCGCGCCAGAAAGGAAACATTTAGGCCTATAAATTGGATTAGGCCTGAAAACGGGCGGTGTCAAGGGCCAGCACCATTTGCCTGCGCCCATTGAAAGTGGCCCAGGCAGCACGCAAAATTCACGCCGCCGGCTCATTATAATGATTGCAACGCAGAGCTCAGTGCTAAACGCGCTGCTGATTGGCTCAGCACTAAACAGGTGGGCCAATATCGGGTGCACTCTAATGGCCAGTAATGTTTGGCCTAGGCTCCCTGTGCTACTTAAAGGGGAGGTGCTTTTTTGCAGCAGCACCTCATTGTCAGTCTGGCTGAAGACATGGCTCAGCAACCTAGGGAACGAGCACAAAGGTTCTCGGATGCTGCACTGGAGGCCTTGGTCATGGCTGTTCAAAGAAGGCGGGCTGTCCTGTTTCCGCAGGGTGGCAGGAAGCCATCCAAGGCCACTTGCAGAAGGCTCTGGGACGAGATAGCTCACTCCGTCACGGCCACCAGTGTGGTGCCAAGGACATGGATCCAGTGCTGAAAAAAGTTTAATCACCTCACCTCACACGGCAGGTCAAGTTGAGTGAAGGCTTCAACAAATGTCATATCCCACCATCTGCATCACAAGCCTCACACACTGCACAATGCACCACACCCCCATCACTCATCTACCAACAATCTCTAGCTATCACCACTCATACCTCACAATCATGGCTTCACTTCACCCTCACAACCTTACCACTGCTGCAACACTCACACCCACATCTCAGACCTTGCACACACGGGCAGCTATTCAACTATGGCAGGCACATCACCCAAACACATTGCACCACACTCACTGACACACTTCCCTTTCTCTTGCAGGCAAAGGTGGTCCAGAACAGGAGGGAGAAGCAGCAGATGAGAGGCGGCCAAGCGATCTGGAGGAATCGGTGCCCGACATCATTGGAGGAGCAGTGATGGAGTCCGTGGCAACGGGAGAAATTGAAACCATTGCTGATAATGACGGTCTGGTCATTCCTAATCTTTCTTCTCACATCCCACTTCCCCCTCATCCCACAATCTCTTCTCACTTACAAGTTGCTGATAGTGTATGCAACCATACACGGATATGGCTGAGCCAATCTTGCTTCCCCCCTCCCCTCGCCACAACCCGACCCTTGTGCCTTTCTGCTTTCAGATACCAAAGAGGTGCCACCAGCACAGCCTGTCCCTGATGCTGTGCAGGAGGGTGATGCAGGAGAAGAAGACACACTGTCACTGCATCTGACAATCGCAGACACCAGCTCAGAAACTGGCACTGCGCGTACTTTAGAGGGTAGTATCGAGGCGGGATCTGCACATGGTGAGGCACCAGACACGAGTGGGTTGCAGCAAGGCCGGGGGAAAGGGTAGCTTGGAGGTCAGCTTCCCGGAGGGTGAGTTAGTACACAAGTTCTGCTGCACAGGACTCAGATGATGACCTTGATGGGGTGGCCTTCAGAAGAAGGGTGATTAACATGCACGCGGAAATGCTAGGTGCAATGGCAAGCCTGCCAGAGAGCCTGTTGTCAATGTCAAGGAGCATGGAGGAGTCCAGCTCCAACATTGGACAGGGCTTTGCGCAGAGCTTGAAGCCCATAATTTCCAGGATGAAAATGATGGACAACTCCAGGAGAGACCTTGTGGACCCAGCCATGATGCTGCATGTCACGGCCTCCATTGCAGCACAGGCAGAAATGACCCAACGTCTCAGTGCTGCAGTGGAAGTGCAGGCTGCTCTCCTACAGGCTCAGCTTGATGCCACACAAGCTCAGACTGCTGCCATTGTCGCTGGGTTTATGAGTGTCAAAAGAGGCTTGCAGGGTGTCACAGCAGTCCAACAACAGATTGCTAGGAATGCTGAGGTGCTGTCCCGGGGGAGTGGCAGTAGGTCTGTGGAGCAAGAACCTGCTGTCCTCTCTCAGGATGACAGCATTCCTACTCCCACCACTGCCGCTCCGCCATTGCCGCTGCCCATCAGCCAGCCAGCCCAGACTGCTGCCGTCCATGCCGAGGTGGTGCAGTCTACAGCTGGGCCTTCCAGGCCCACAGCTGGTCGAGGTCGTCCTGCAAGGCCATCTGTAGTCTCCCCCACTGAAAGTCAGCAGTCTTCCACCAGCCATGCTGTAGCCACTGGGGGAACACTACGTAGGAGCACTAGAGTAGGAAAAGGCACATGAACGACAGGCACTAAGGGATTGCACAAGGGTGATTAGTTGATATTGTAATTTTGATTGGATTCAGATAAATGATTTTTGTTTGAAATGTATGTTTTGTGCTGGCTCTCATTTCAGCTTTGTGCCCAGGAGGACGCTGTGATGTTCCGTGACAGAGGGACAGTATGATGGGGAAGTGGTGAGCAACGGGGCTCTGGGGTTTCATTCGCTGGAATCGGAGTCTGACGAGGCGTTCACGGACAGCCCGTCCGGAACGGAGATTTGCTGCCTGCCTCTTCCCTCCCTCCCTCCTTGTCCTCTTCCTCCTCCTCCTGAGGTGGTCCCGCAATCTCTGCGCCCTCGTGATGGCCAAGTTGTGAAGCGTGCAGCAGGCCCACCATGAAACGGGACACCCAATTTGGCGAGTACTGGGGGGCTCCTCCCGAGCGGGCAAGGCAGCGTGTAAGAAAGGGCACACAAACAGCTGACAGCTAGCCTGGGAAGCAAGGTCATGTGTGACTGCCATTGTGTGGAATGTTATGATATCTGCAGTGAATTAAAAACATAGGCCAACTGCAAGGACACCATATCTCTACACATGGAGACATGTTCCGGTTGTGTTGCCTTAATTACTCCAGATATGAGTCTTGATGGTCAAAAACAGCTGATGTCAGGGTGTCGTGAGATGAGGAGCTGACACGGGCAGGCAGGATCGTTAGGTAGGTGGCATCCCTGTAATTGGCCGGGGGGGGGTTTTCAGGTGTAAGTCAATGATTGGGTTAACTGGTCCCCATAGGCTTTGCTGGCAAGAAGAAGTATAAGAAGGGGTCTCTCAAACACTTAGGTTGTAGAGGCATTCGGCCTGAAGCTTGAGAACATCCACCAGACGCACCGAGGAGGGTTTTGTGTTGGTGGAGGACCTACACGCATCACACCGGGCAGACAAACAAGCTTAGAGGCCAGGGCCGCTGGGGGTTGACACGAGGAGATTGCGTCTTCCACCCAGGGCCTAACGGGTAATATAAACCTTGAATGCGCCTTGTTTAACTACTGTTCCGATGCTGTAATGTATCAAGTCTCACTTACACTGAATAAAATATAATTACTGTCACCAATACGGGTCAAGTCGAATCTTTCAGAACTTAGGAGTGAAAGGGTTAATTGGCACAGTCCCAGAAACTCAACAGGTGGAACCGTTGCTTCAGCACCACGATGGTCTGCTTGATGATGTTCCTGGTGGCAGCATGGCTGTCATTATATGAGAGGGGCTGCGGAGGGGAGTCATCAGCCAGGTGTAGAGCAGATAGCCCTCGTCTCCGAGCAGCCATCCTTGGGTTTGACGTGGTGGCTGGAAGATTGATGGCACACCGGACTGGCGCAGATTGAAGGCATCATGACTGCTGCCATGATACTGGGCATTCACCATCATGGTGCGCTGGGCGTGGTCGCAAAACAACTTCACATTAAGTGAGTGGTAGCCTTTGCGATTATGGAACATATCAGGATTGATATGCGGTTACCGCAAAGCCATGTGGGTGCAGTCAATGGCACTCTGCACCGTGGGGAAGCCCGCTATCCTGGCAAAGCCACATGCATGCTCATCCTGCTTCTCTCTGGAGTAGAGAGCCACTGTGAACTCCCGGATGCATGGCGAACTGGGAGATGTTAGCTATGTCTCCTGCTGCAGATGGGAAGGATCCATTGGTGAAGAAATTGAGGGCCATGGTAACCTTGAGGGCCACTGGGAGAGCCGTGGTTGCCGTACTATGAGGCTGCAGGTCTGGTTGCAGGAGCTCTGTGACCACCTCCTATGTGAAGTGGAGCCTCCTAATACACTGCTCCTCGCTTAAGTGGAGGTAAGAGAAGTGCCCTTGGAAGACCCTAGGTGGGTAAGGCCTTCTGATGAGCCCCCCCACCCCCCGGCCCTTCTCCTCCTCCTCCCTCTGCACGCATCTTCTCCACTTCTTCGCTGCCTCCGCTCCCTCTCTCCCGAAGATACTCAAGTGTGAGGGGGACTGCAAGTAGAGCCCCCATGACTGTGATCAGAAATCTTTAAATTAGAATGAAGGTGTTCTCCACGTGCACCAACACTCCCCGTCACCTCAGGAACTTGAAACAAGTCTAGAAAGCTGCAAGAGTTGCAGAAAGTTCAAGCTGAGAAACCATGTCAGCTGCAAGTTGTTGATGATGATCCCTTTAAATCGCACTGCTGGAGGCTCCTTCCTGCTGCTGAACACTTGGTCAGCTGGTTGTGATTAAGAGAGGGTGCTGAGTGGAGCAGCGATGGCGAAAATGGCAGATCGTGCATCAAGTGAGCGTTGCACACTCATTGATGTCACGATCTGCCTCATTTCCATTTCTGCAGCGAGCGCAGGCAGCGGCAGTGCTGCTGACCTGCCCAAAATGGATGCCGCTGCAGGATCCGCCGGAAGCGGGCGGAAGCGAGGTGGCCACCATTTTTTCTTCAAAACGGGCCTTAACGGCTACGCAAACCCCCCAAATTTTTTGGCCTTATTCTTATTAGTGACATGCTCCTTTCAAAAAAAAAGGTCATTTGCCAACACTTGTCATGACGTTATGTTCTGACGGCTGCTAAGTTTTCTACTGACAGAATCGGGTCTATTTTAATCCCCACCGCTTAGTGGAAACCAGGTGGTGGGGGGGGGGGGGGGGGGGGAGGGGGGTGCAGTTAAAATGGAGCCTCCAGCACTCTTTTCGCACCCCGATGTGGCTGTCTGCAATTATAAATTGCAGGCAGCAAGGACACCTGTCTGAAGCCGGCGGGGTCCTCATTAAATATGCCAGATGAGGCCCAGGTTAGTGTAATAATTTAATTTTGTTTACATGTTTCCTTGTGGGCCAGAAGGAGTAGGAGTGCTACAAGAAAACCTTGGGCGCCCCTCCTGCCTTTCTTCCCCCGCACCCCCCCACCATGATTCTCCTCCCTGAAGCCCCCGATGCATTTATCCTGTCCCAGAGACCCGGAGGCAGCCTCTGGGGCACCCGATTTTAAGTGCCGGGTCAGCAAGTGGCATGCTACTGAGGTCAGACCATTAAAATTGGCCAGGCCTTTCCTGCTACAGCCCAATATGTTTGTGTGATCAATTCATGATGGAAGAAAAAGCAGTAATGGTTGGCACTAAGTCTGGAGATGCAAGTTGGCCACCTATATGGTCTTCTCTAACGGACTGGCAGCAAGTAAGGAAAACACAACTTTCCCCCCTAGGAATGAACGAGAAAACATTGACTTCATTGTCTGGGGGGAAATCACTTCCAAACTTCTTTCCAAATTTTTTTTGAAACTCCTCTGCTGGACCCCTTTATTGAAAGCACTTTGACTGACATTGGTAGTCCTCCCTGCCCCTGGATATTAGCAGTTTCCTGCCTCATCTCAGAACAGCAGAAAATGCCCAATTTCAAACTTTGCTGCCAACAGGAAGTGCAAGAGCCATTTTCAGAAGATGCCTCCACACATTTCTGCTCCTGCTCAGGAAATCTGACCCCTGCATTCCTAGCGCACGATGCAAATCGTTCTGGGAGTGTACCAACTGCATTCAAATCAAGCGACAGCAGAAAACCCAGGGGCGTTGCCCGTGTGTACCGAGAGTGCAAAGTGCACCGTGCAGGAAGCGTTAGTGCTGATGAAGCATCAGGAGCAATGGGAAATCTGACAGATGTGGCCATCCTGGAAATCCTGCCTCCTTTTACACTGGCGGCAGGTTTCTGCAGGGAGGAACTTCCACCTGCTCTGGACCCAACAGGCAACAGGAAACACCTGCGGCCGAATCTTCGGGACAGAACCCCGATGTTACCAGGCTCCCCCCTATTTCCCACTCCTGCCATGCTGTAATCCCAGAGAAATAGCTCTGTGTACATGCTATGCATCAAAGTGCCTTTTAATTATATTGAGGGCATATGTATGCATCACAAAACTGGTGCTATATTTGTCATACTAATATTAAGTAGATCTCCCATGGCATTGCTCATGGTAGGTCGAGATTCAAATATGTAGCTTGACAAATCTGCTCCACAGCACTAGCCAGTGGCCAGAGGCCGTAAATACATTGAGACTCAAACTTAGTACAGTCAACTCTTGTTTAAACGGCACTTAATCATCCGGAATTCTCTAATATCCGGCAAAATTGATACTCAGAAAACAACACCTCAATAACCGGTAATGTTGCCGAGTCTGAGTCTCCCGCGATGGCCGAGTTAGTCAGTGGTGATGGTGAGTGGAAAAGCAGCATCGTGGGGGTACTTTTCCAAACCGCCACTACTCGGCATCTTGGCGCTGTCGGTAGTCTCTTCCGATCCGAACACCTCAATAACCGGTAATGTTGCCGAGTCTGACTCTCCCGCGGTGGCCGAGTTAGTCAGCGGTGACGCTGCCGGTAGTCTCTTCCGATCCGCCATTTTTCTGTGTGTTTACATTGTGTCTCTCCATCTTTATCGTGGATTATCTTCCCCATCTTGCATTATGGAATTCCCAAAAGTTGGTCAAAGCAAAAGGAAGAGAGTGGTGTTAACTTTAAAACAGAAAATCGAGATATGCCAAAGACTAGAAAGGGGAGAGAAGCATATGAACATTATGAATGAATTCAAAATCGGTTCGTCAACAACCTACGACATCAAATCGCAGAAGGATAAGCTGCTCAAGTTTTATTCAAGCTCGGAGACATCTAAGAGTGTAGAGAAACGGCGTACGCTTCGTAAGCCTAAGCTTGAAGAGCTGGATACCGTGCTTTATGAGTGGTTTTCTCTTAAGCGTTCAGAGGATGTTCCGCTTTCCCGACCCATGCTAATCGAGAAAGAGAAGGATTTCTACGCAAAGATGGAGCTCACTGACAAGTGTGCTTTCTCCGAGGGATGGCTAACGTGCTTCAAGTTACGGCACGGGTTACGATGACTCGATATTTCCGGGGAGAAGAAATCAGCTGATTACGACGCCGCCGAAGAATACTGCGATTATTTCAATCGGATTGTGCAGCAACATGATTTGTCGCCAGCACAGATATACAATGCCAATGAAACTGGCTTATTTTGGAGGTTTTTGCCAGAATCAACGCTTGCTGGGGCTAGTGAGGCTAATGCTTCAGGTTACAAGAAAAATAAAGATCGTGTAACCGTGCTAACATGTGCGAACGCTGCTGGACCACACCGGGTTAAACTTCTTGTTATTGGGAAGTATAAAAATCCCCATGCATTTAAAAATGTGAGGCACTTACCTGTTGAGTACAAAGCTCAAAGAAATGCTTGGACGGATAAGGAAATATTTTTGTATTGGTTCCATCATATTTCTGTTCCATCTGTGAGGGAACATTTCCGTAGAATAGGGAAACCTGAAGATAGCAAATGCATTTTATTGCTTGATAATTGTAGAGCCCAGCCGCATGAATCCGAGTTGGTTTCGGGAAATATTTTCACCATTTATTTGCCAGCAAATGTAACTTCTCTCATACAACCCATGGACCAGGGCATTATCCAAAATCTCAAGTGTCATTACAAGAAAGACTTCCTACGTAAACTGATAAACCAAGATGACAAAATTCAAACATTTCAGAAGGAATACAATCTTAAAGATGTCATCTTTAATGTTGCATGTTCCTGGAACTTGGTGAAAGGTCACACTTTGAGACAAGCCTGGCGCAAATTGTGGCCTTCTGTAGTGTTTGCCGAAGGTTCTTCTTCAGAGGAGGAATTTCATGGG